>NC_043016.1:21912777-21922777 GCF_006345805.1 Octopus sinensis | reverse complement strand
ACAGCAAGGATGACATTCAAAAGGCAGCAGCAGTTTGAATGGGAAACAATGCTCCACCCACCATATTTGCCGGACATTGCTCCATCTGATTATCATTTATTCTGCATTCCTCAAAATCATTTGGACGAAAAAACTATGAATTCTATAGACAAGGTCAGAACAGTACTGGAGGAGTATTTTTCATCACGGACAAGAGAATTTTGAAAGAGGGGCTTTGCAAGACAACCAGATAGATGGAAGAGCATTGTAGAAAATGAACAAGAGTATATTTTAGATTAAAGAAAAACTATCTTAATTTTGAAAAATAAAAGAAGTATAAAAAAATGCATTATTTATTGGATGACCCAATACATCACAAGTTGATGCATAGATCGGAAGAAAAGTTGATATATAGATACATAGACACATTGTTAAATCAAAGAGACAAATAACTACAGCAAATATTGGACATCCCCTTCACTTTTTATTGCCACACAAGAATAAAATTAACTTGCATGCAAACGTAAGTCACATGCACATGTAAATGCTTATTTATATGCATGCATACACACCTGTTAGTTCAAATGGCACATGAACTAGATGGTGGGAGAGAGTATGTGAGAGACAGGGAGAGTATAAGAGAGAGAGAGAGGTGAGTGAGAGAGATAATCTTTATAAACAATGGCCCTACTCAATATGTAGGAAAAGAGTTGAAAGAAATTCCATTTGCTGCACCCAGTGTAAACTATGGAAGCATAAGACGTGCAGTGGAATCACAGGTAGATTAACAGATAAAGTCATCTTTGTATGTAGCAGATGTACAGGAACAATAAGCACTAAGAACACATAGGACTTATGTTGTCTCAAATGCCCAGGAGGCTCGCTTGAGGTTGTAGATAGTTTCTGTTACCTAGGTGATCAAATTAACAATGGTGGAGGATGCTCTGAAAGTATTGTTTCTAGAACAAGAATTGGGTGGAGGAAGTTTAGAGAGCTATTGCCTCTGTTGGCAACAAAAAGATTCGCACAGAGTGAAAAGTAGCTGTATGATGCTTATGTGCAAACAGCTATACTCCATTGTAGAGAGGCATGGGCTCTGAATGCAGAGGACATGTATAGGCTGGAGAGAAATGAAAGCAGTATGCTTCATTGGATGTGCATGTACAACAAAGAGCAAATGTATTGAGAGAAAAGTTGGGCATAAGAGAAGTCAAATGTAGCATGCAAGAGAGAAGACTAGGTTGGTTTGGACATGTGATGCATATGAATGAGGACAGCTGCATAAAGAAGTGCCAATCACTGAAAGTGGCTGGTACCTGCTGCAGACATGGGATGAAGTGGTATGGACAGATATTGGGCCCCATGGAGGAAATAACAATGGACCAAGATGTCTGGCGATATGAGGTTCTTGAGAAGACACGCTCACATCAGCAAAACTGAGTTCTAGAAGTACTGACATTAAGAAAACTTTTCACACCCTACCCCAACAAACCAAGCTACATCTCTTTTCTTCCTTACATTTCCTCCTTCATACACTATGCTTACCTCTCCCTCCCCAGTCCCGTCCTCATGTCTGTATCATTTCTGTCTGGTAACCCCCACCACTCTATATAACCAGGTTTCCATCACTCAATGCATTCCCCTCCCCACTCTCTAATCATGTTTCTTTGACTCTGTCCTGCCACTTATATTATGAATTTCAAACCTCAAGAGTATGTCCTGGCACTTACCACCATCTATATATCTCTTTTCCTCTCCTCAACCATCCCATTTATATTCTGATCCCTGTCGCTTGTGATTATGCCTGGCACTTTGCTACCATTTCTATCCTGCTGTCTCCAACTCTCTTCTTCACTTGCTCTTCCTTCTGGTTGCATCTTCTTTGCAGCAGCATCTTTACAGCAGCACATCTGTTTCTGTCCTTGTTCCTGATCTCTCTCTCCCACTCTCTCTCACTCCGACCAAGTAACCTTGTACTGCTTCTGCTGCAAGACACCTCTTTCTGTCTCACTATAACTGTCCATAAACTGACACAAAATCACCTCCTCCAATGCCCCCTCCCTTATCAAAAGATTTATGTCTTGTAAGTTACTTGGTGACCCTGTCAGTGCAAGTGCCACTTAAAAAGTGGAAAGTGGTTAACATTTGGAAGGGCATCCAGCAGTATAAACCTTGCCTGTGCTTGTGTCTCGTAAAAAGCACTCGGTCCATCCTGCTGGATGGTTGCTGCTGTTAGAAAGGGCATCCAGCTGTAACAATCCTGCCAAAACAGACACAGAAGTCTGATGCAGGCTTCTTCCTGGCCAACTCCAGTCAAATCGCCCCACCCATGCCAGCAAGGAAGGTGGACGTTAAACAATATATTTAAATTGGTACTCCATTGATTACAAAAGTTCCAGTTAATCTGATCAATAGAACAGCCTGCTCATGAAATGAACATGCAAGTTAGCTGAGCACTCCACACATGCTTTTATCCCAGTGGCAGCTTGTAGATAAAATTAGTTAGGGTACTGCTTCAGAAAATTTTTAGCTGTTTTAATATTGTGTAAAAGGAAACAAACATATAAAAAGATTTACACAAACTTGATTGGTTCAAGTTTTAGCCACTGCCAGGTAGTGTGTTTAATTTGTTCACACAGAACACTGCTGAGAATTCCTCTTCGCTTTTTAAATCACAAAATAAGGGGGAGAAATTTGCCCTATTTTTCAAATCCTGGCAGCAACACTGAAGCTGGGAACAAGATAATAATCTAATTCTACACTTTATCACATTCAAGAATATAAACATGTTTTTAAGTACAACACACATGGAGTAAAAAAAAAAAAAAAAAAAAAAAACTACCTTTCACTAATACACAAGGGTCAGCAATGTGTGAAAGACAGTGCTCTCTCTCTCTCTAGTGTGTAGCTTCCTATCTTGGTCATGTGAGCATGCGCACAATAGCCAAACACTGCACTGCTGGAACTGTGAAGTGTACAGTTCTATATAAGGATTTTTATATTTTTTTCATAAAGTAGGGGATGGCTACTGGCATTAAGCTTAAGGATTATATAATGTACAAGTATAAAGAAAGAATTAAAGAAAAAAGACATTGAATGTTATCGATAATATCGAGTGGAAATAGAGGGTGCTGCAGTTCCACAGTGCCTATACATCCTCTGCCACTGGTGTACCCTAAACATAGCTCTCAAGGAGATTCAGTGTAACACAGTATGTGACAAGGCTGGCCCTTTCAAATACAGGTACTACTTATTTTGACTGGAACAATGTGAAAAGGACACAATTTGCTACCTGGAATCAAACTCACAACCTTATGATTATGAGCCAAATACCCCTAACCACTAAGCCACTTGCTCCTCCTCCTCCCTGTCTGCCTGCCTCTCTCTCAACTCATTTGCTGGCAGACAAGATTTTTCATCAGGCCTTGTAACACACACAATTGCTCAACCTGCTGAAAACTACAA
The DNA here is from genome assembly GCF_006345805.1 of Octopus sinensis. Classification (NCBI taxonomy): domain Eukaryota; kingdom Metazoa; phylum Mollusca; class Cephalopoda; order Octopoda; family Octopodidae; genus Octopus; species Octopus sinensis. Next base: position 21,919,333 of record NC_043016.1, on the reverse strand, counting down.
CCAAATAGCTTACAAATCATATCCTAGCCCCTTAAAGACTACAATATAGACATTGGTATAGAAAATGAGGGGATTATCATATGACTGATCTGCTCTGCACAATTAAGTTGGTGTTGATGTTGAGCTAACAAGTTGAAAAGCTTCTCCATCTATCCTCTCTTACAAAAGTAATTAAGGAAGAGACTGATTTGAGAGACAAGGTACTAAAAAGGAAGTAATGAAAAATGATGCAAAAAGTGCAGTGATAACAGCTACATGTTTGCTGAGAGAGAAGGAGCAAGTGATGGATAGCAGTAAAGATGACAATACACAAACGTGTGTGTGCATGTGCACACATTTATTCAGAGAAATGAAACAGTCTATGAGCTACTGGTTGTCATTTTTCTAAGTCTTCTTCATGGCTTCCTTAGGTGTAGTCCAAGATATGCGTGTGTGTGTGTGTGTGTAGTAGTAGTAGTAGCATCATCAATTAAAATCAAGCAGTACTCAATGTGGGTTTTACTTGGACTCTGTAAAAAGAAAATTCACGGAAGAAACAGTGGTAGTAAAATTAGGGGATGCAAAGAGAAGAAATTGCCTGTAACAGTCGTGGTTTTATTTTGTTAATATGCTAGATAGCCTTTTTTGTGGGGTGGCCCAAATAGCAACAGTGCTGGTTTTTAAGCAAGCAGTAATAAAGAAGGATAGATTTGTGTTTTGAACAGAGACAATAGCTTGTGAATTAAAAAAGAAAAAAAAAGCATACTAACCCTCCGTCATCTTCCTCATCATAGTCTTCAACAGACTGGCGGTGTAAGGCACTGGTAGATTTTGCTCTCATAGATACAATACTTATTTCTTCATTGTCTTTCAATTTAGATCTCTTTTTGTTACCCTTGAAAAATTTCCGCACAGCAACCAGTGGATTAAACTTCCTTTTTTTGTTTTCGTTTTTGTTGTCTACAACAAAAAGACATAATTTCAAGGATATATGCATGTATTTGTGAGTATATATATATATATGTATGTGTGTGTGTGTGTGTGTGAACAAATGAAAGTAGCACTCAACATATTTAGTTAGATTCACATGTACTTAATAACAGTTTGGATCAACTCACATTAAAGTTTCATAAGCATATAAAGCTTTAAAGATGTTCAGAGACAGAAAGTCTTGAAAAATAACAATTAAAAACAAATTCTATGCATTAAACACATGGAATCCATTTTGAATTTAAACCTTTATTAGTGAGCACAGGTAAACATTGCATGCTACCAAGGTTATTTTCTTTATTTTTGGGACCACATGTTGACAATGTTAGTAGCTGTTTGGTATATTCAGTAACACCTGTTCCTCGTTAAATATAAACACATTAATGACAGCAATCATCATGTGAAAGCAACCATATGATGACTCATCAGGTTATGATATTAGGTTACAAGTGAGGTCCTATAACCAATATGAGTTGGCTATAGTCTTTAAGGGTAGTAGAAATTATACACCCTGCTCTTGTGTGTAGGTCAGCTATGCATAGGGTGGCATATCCAGCTATCAGCATAATCCATGGGGGAGGCAATAATGAGGCTGATATCAGCTGGGTTATTTATCTTGCATATTATAAAGAAGTGCACCCTTATTAAAAGTTTGAAGATGGTCTGGCAATCCCTGGCAATCCCAAGCTATAAATTCAGGAAGATCTTAAAATAATTTAGCCTAACTATAACAATTACCACCAATATTACAAAGGCTGACTTCTTAACATAAGCATAGATCTCAGGACAGGTATGTACTAGATAGATGCCAACTAGATAGATGTACTAGATAGATACATAGATGCCAACCATCCTCCAGTTATAATCAGAAATCTAGTCATGGGCATCCACAGAAAAATCTCTAAACTGTCAGTAGACAAAGATATCTTCAACTGCGACACACTCCACAATACTGATGCATTAGTGAGGAGTGGCTCCACAAATAAGAGTATATGAAGGATACTCAGCACCAAATCCAATGAGTTAGAAAGAGAAAAATAATGTATTTTACTCTTTCAATCAACCTTGAGGATTCCATGAAGAAAGCTGCAGTATCCATGAATAGGAAAAGTAAACTATTTTATCACTAGAAGTATGCCCTGTTAAAGAACTTCAAACCTAGAGTCACTGATAATTCAGACATACCAACTTAGGCCTAGCTGATACCAACACAAGAGTAGAATAGCTGCCCATCTACATTACTGCCTATTTATGTTGGTTACATGACTTAACTAATAACCTAACATCATCAAAGTGGTAACCACATACAAACATGGTAATTGCTGTTGCTAAAGTGTTTATATTCCAAAGAATTGTGACTGATCAACTGACTTATCTACCCTACCATGTGCAGTACTCAATACAAGGAACTGGTGTCACTGAATATGCCACACTGCAGACTGCCATCAAAAAGGCATAAATATTCTTCCAACAGCACATGAACCTAAAACTAAGAAAAATAACTGATATTTTGATAGCATTACAATCACATGACCTAAACATACAAAAGCCATTTTGAATCTCTTTAACTCAATACTTTGACCCCAAACATTTCATGAGATGGACATATCCTACACCCACAAAACCAAGTAATGTAGAGCTGAATCAAACTGTTGTTAAATATATAACAAATATTATGATTGGTTAGGCAAAGAAGGCAAAGACTACAAAGATTCAATCTATAAATTCTAATTATTGAATTACAATGTAAAATGCTAATTAAATATATAGAAAACTGCCTGAACAAGCTCCTCAAAAGTAGTGAAAAGTCCCACCTGGAGAGAGTGCTGTTGGAGATAGAGAAAAGTCTGCAACCCTAGCTGTTAACCATAAGTTATAAAATAATTTTTTCAGCTTATCAAACCTCAATATAGGAAAAATTTACAACCTACATCAATAAACCACTATTTTGAGGGGAAAGGGGCCAGTCAATTAGATCAACCCCAGTACACAACTGGTACTTAATTTATCAACCCCAAAATGATGAAAGGGAAAGTGGACCTTGGCGAAATATGAACTCAGAACGTAAAGACAGACGAGATGCCACTAAGCATTTTGCCTGGCGTGATGACGTTTCTGCCAGCTTGCTACCTTGATATATATTCACTATCATGTTGACATCAATTTATGTCAACCAGATGTAGAAAAAGACCAACAAAATCTTAAGAACTGCAGTTGTCATACTAAGAACTTCTTGGCCTGACTACATCATGAAGGAAAAAGTGATGGAAAGGGACTGGCTGAGAAACTTACAGGTTACATCATGGAAAAAGATGTTCAGCCAAGTACAATGCCAGCTCGCAAAGGGGCAGAAAAATCTTCTCTTCAGTGGAAGAGAGAGAAGTAGCATAGGAAATGGGCAGACCTGTCAGGACCTGGATGTAACACTTATCTGAGTGCTGGCTTACAACAAGGCTTGCAACTGTCATGAGTGGAGATCTCTTGTAACCCGATGCTTCAAAAGTAGAAGGAAGAACGTGTACGAGTGTGTGTGTGCACGTGATTATGTGCGTAAGTGAAATTCGAGAGGTGGGGATCAACTTGATTTTCTCCTTCCCACATACATTCATGCTTATAGTTTTGTGATACTAGTAATATCAAATTAGCAAGAAAGAGCTATTAAATTATCTGTAGAGAATTTTGAGTTTAAAGTCAATATAGGAGTATTGAGATTTTCTAATAGAACACAATTTCTGCATTGCCTCACTTTAAGCATTACTCATCAAGAATACTTACCAGATTTCACCTATCAAAAAGGACATTAATTTTACACCTTCTGTTGAAACAAGTAGTAGAGTATGATACTTACCAGCAATTGCTGATGACTGACTGGAAACGTCGACATTTCCATCATAGTCACCCGAAATGGTTGCGGCATCCGAAACATCTGCCATGTTAGTGGCCATTTTTCAAATGAGTGAAAATGAGCTGCAGAAAAGTTGGTGATAATGATGTTCTATTTAACTCATAGTCAGCACCAGCAACTACATGTACACATATGAAACCTTGAAAAAAAAAAAGAAAAAAAAATTGTTTGATGGTAATAAAAAGGCAACTCTTTCATTGGAAGAGTGATAAATGGTAAATTAAATATAAGATTTGAGCTTGTGGCTATGAAAAATTCTTCCCCACCATACAACTCACCTTATGTTAAATGGCAATTCAGAGAAATGTTATTGTAGCTTAGATGCATGCACATAAAGTTTTCTTTAACGAAAATATAGTAAACTTCCCTTTCAATAACACAATCAATTCATGTATCAAAGAAACAGTATTGTACATCGCCTTCTCTACAATAATCAGCCAAAACTTGCAATGCTGCTAAAAGCTTCACAATCTTTGAACATCCATGATGACATTATGATCATATGCACACATATGTGTATTCATATTACAAGTGCAGGGTAGGTTAAAGTTTAAGATTATAAAGAGAAGCAGTGAACAATTTGGAGTCAAAGAAACGTCACAAAAATTGAGAAACAATTCTTTATGAGCCTTATAAAAACTTTTTAAAAATTTGCTGGAAGGTGGAGAGAAGGGCAAATGCCCTCTTCACTTCAAGCTGGAACCATCACAATGTGTATAAAATGTGTGTGTACATATGCTCAGGTTATCTATGGTAGTATGTAGTCCCATACAAACTGTTGCATAGTTCAACATATAAACCAGTCCACCCACAAACATTGCCTGGTGAGGAAGGTTGCTGAAAACCCAGCAGGACAAAAACAATACCTGTCAAAATGATGGAAGAACACATGATCAACACCCAACTGATAATAGTAAAGAGACTTAAAAATTATGGCTTAGTATCCAGCATGCTGTAAAACCTGTGAGTGTGAGGCAGGCTTTTGCTAAAGCATATCTCTAGGAGAAGGTAATACGTCCACAAATACAATGGTAGTTTAACTTATTGAGTAGTCAGGAAGTGACAACATTAAATGACAGTCAGACAAAGAGAAGGACAATATTGTGTACAAACCCTCACTGCCTGTGAGTGCCTTTGAAGAGGTAAAGGCGAAAGCAATTAATCCCAACAGAAAATTGGGCTGAAAAGAATCTGGAGTCTACTAACTCTATTCATTATGAAAGGAGACTGAAGATAATGAATGAAGTGTATCTGAAGGTTTTGAATATTCAGCTAACCCCCACCCCCACCTTCAGGGATTGTAGTCTTGTGAATTGCATGGCAACCAAACTAATAATTCTTTTTTGGAACCAGAATTGAAAAGAAAAAAGAAAACAAAAAAAAACAAAATTTCCCTGTGGTTTCATATTCAAATGAGATTATTCAACCCAATAGCTTTATATGTACTTTGAGATCTAATTAACAAGAATAATTATCACATGTTCTCTCAAGTGTTTACAAATTTTTAAAACCACCTCACTAATAATAGTGGCATTAAAAAAAAAACAGTACACATAAAGTGGTTAGTGTTAGGAAGGGTATCCAACAACAGAAAACATGTTACAGCAGACAATGGGGCAATGAACCCATCAAATGCTGTCAAACCATACATCCCATGCCAGAATGAAAAAAGAATATTAACTGATTACAAACATAGATATAGACCCAGGAAGACATAAGACATGGTGGTGAAGCATGACCTTCGAACTTTGAGCCTCACAGAGGCAATGACTAGTGACCAAGACCTTTGGCGATGTGCTCTGCTTAAGAGGACCCATCAAGCCAAGTGCACCAGTGCTGGTGGCATGTAAAAAAAAAAAAAAAATCAACCTTTAAATGTTAGGCCTCATGAAAGCAAAGTGGCCAAATTCCTTTCGAGTGTTGGGCCTCACAGAGGTGAGGTGGCTGAGTTCCTTTTGAGCAGGCCTCACGGAGGCAAGGTGGCTAAGTTCCTTTCGAGTGTTGGGCCTCATGGAAGCAATGACCAAGACCTTTGGCATTATGTTGTGCTCGAAAAGAAGACCCATGAAGCTGAGCAAAATCACATTCATAGCATTACACTCTTGGGGTGGTTGACATTAGGAAGGGCATCCACCTGTAGAAAACCATGCCAAATCAGACTGGATCTTGGCATAGCCTTCCAGTATGCCAGCCCAGTCAAAATTTCCAACCCATGGACAACGGATGTTAAATGATGATGATATATGTGTGTATGTGCATACACATATGCACATATACACGCACATACATTATTAAAAGCCTGAGGTGCATCACACTGTACATACATCATCATTATACATGTTCAATATACTGCTGGATGAAGGCCTCAGTGTGTTCTCTCTCTACGATCCATGGGCAGGGTGGCAAAGAATTTAAAGTTTTCATTCCAACTTTACATTGAGAAAAAAAACAAGTGGGAAAACATGGTAGTGTCCACTGTCAGTTTGCTATTCCATCAGTTATACTTTCTTATAAACATATATCTTCTCTGAAGGACCATTTCAGAGTTTTATTTCTAGATAATATCCATTAACCTATTGCCACTTCTATCTAACTGTTTCTCAACTTATCATTTTTTAAACTTTGGCATTCTCTTTCCATGGCTCTTTGTGTGCATATATATATATATATATATATATATAT
>NC_043016.1:21845335-21912677 GCF_006345805.1 Octopus sinensis | reverse complement strand
TTAATGTAAGAGTAAAAAAGGTGCGTCTTTTTGCATAAACTGTGGGCATTTAAGGATAGTAAGTTGTATCTGGATTCCAACAGAATACAGCAAAGTGAAGTATTAGCAACCAATAACCAACAACCAGGCAGCTACAGGAGAAATACCTAGCCAAAGATAAACCTCTGTACTTGGCTTTTGTTGACTTGACAGGGTCCCTCGATCCCCTATCTGGTGGTCAATACAGAAACTATGGATAGACTAGTGGTTGGTGAAAGCTGTATAAGCCTTGCACAGGGAATGCTGTCAGCAAGGTGAGTGTTGACAACAAGTACAGCAAAGAATTCAGAGTACAAGTAAAGGTTCACAAAGGATCAGTCCTCAGCTTCCTATTGTTCATCATAGTCCTCCAAGCAATAACAGAGGAATTTAAGACAGGTTGCCCCTGGGAATTCGTCTATGTTGATGATCTTGCTCTTATACCTGTATCACTAGCAGAACTAAAGAAATTCCAGGTATGGAAGCAAGATCTAGAATCAAAGAGCCTTAGAGTGAACTTAGCAAAAACCAAAGTCTTAGTAAGTAGGAAGGCAGACAACTCACACATCCCTTCATGTGGATGGTCCTGCTCAATCAGAAGAAAAGATGTAGGTAGAAACTCCATAAGATGCACCTGATGTAAGCTTTGGACACATAAAAGTTGCAGCAATATTAGAGGAAGGCTAACAGGGAAAATTGCTTTTGTATATGGAAGATGTATAAACAATAAACATTGAAAACCTGCAGAAAATAGACTCCAACTGCTAGGGGAGGCAAGCTAGCGGTAGTAGATAGCTTTGCTAACTAGGTGACCAAGTTAGAAGCGGAGATTGATGCTCCAAGAGCATAACTGTGAGAATAAGATTAGGCTGGGCAAAGTTCAGAGAGCTCCTGCCTCTGCTGAGGGCCTATCTCTCAGTGTGAAAGATATATATTGTATGATGTCTGTGAGCAAACAGCTATGCTACATGGCAGTAAAACATGGGCTGTGACAGCCAAGGACATGTATAGGCTTGAAAGAAATGAAGTCAGTATGCTTCACTGGGTGTGCAATGTCAGTGTGCATGCTTGACAGAGTGCAAGCATTTTGAGAGAAAAATTAGACATAAGAGGGATCAGATGGTGTGCAAGAGAGATGACTGCATTAGTATGGTCATGTGATGAGGACAGCTATGTAAAGTGCCGATCTCTAACTGTGGAGGGAACCTGTGGTAGAGGTAGGTATACCCAGGGAGACATGGGATAAGGTAGTGAAGCATGATCTTCAAACTTTGAGTCTCACAGAGGCAATGACTAGTGACCGAGACCTTTGGTGATATGTTGTGCTCATGAAGACACATCAAGCCAAGTGAATTCATAGTCATGACTGATGTCAGTGGTGTGTAAAGAGCATCTTTCGAGGGCTGGGCCTCATGGAGGTAAAGTGACTGAGTTCCTTCTGTGTTGGGCCTCATGGAGGCAAGTTCCTTTTGTGTTGAAGGAAAGTTCATTTTGTGTGTTGAAGGAAAGTTCCTTTTGTGTGTTGAAGGAAAGTTCCTTTTGTGTGTTGAAGGAAAGTTCCTTTTGTGTGTTGAAGGAAAGTTCCTTTTGTGTGTTGAAGGAAAGTTCCTTTTGTGTGTTGAAGGAAAGTTCCTTTTGTGTGTTGAAGGAAAGTTCCTTTTGTGTGCTGAAGGAAAGTTCCTTTTGTGTGCTGAAGGAAAGTTCCTTTTGTGTGCTGAAGGAAAGTTCCTTTTGTGTGTTGGGCCTCACTGAGGCAAGTTCCTTTCGAGCATTGGGCCTCACAGAAGCGAGTTCCTTTCAAGTGTTGGGCCTCTTGGAGGCAATGACTGAGACCTTTGGCATTATGTTATGCTTGAGAAGACCCATCAAGCTGAGCAAAATTGCAGTCATTTGCTGTCATGCAAATGGCACATAAATGCACCCACTACACTATTGGAGTTGTTGGCATTTGGAAGGGCATCCAGCCATAGAAACCATGCCAAATTGGAGTGGAGTCTGGTGCAGCTTTCCAGCTTGCCAGTCCTGGTTAAACTGCCCAACCCTGCTACCATGGACAACAAACATATGATGATGATGACAGTGAAACAAATATCAGTGACAAGATATACCATCATAGTTTATAAGAACAACTTCCAACAATTAAAGTGGGATAGAGTATCCAGTGCCCAGGTCATAGATGTGCTGCGACTGTCTATAAGTATTGAAACCCTGATATATAGTAATGCATGCAGGGCCAAATTAAGACCCATTGAAGCCCCAAGCACTTAAAAGATTTTGGTGCCCCCATAAAAGATTATGTAATTCAAAATATAAACAATAACAAAAATTAAAGTAATTTTTTTTAATTTTCAAAGCGAAACAAAACAGTAAGAAGGAAAATAATGTTTATATATTTGAAAAGTTTCCTCCTGCTTTTTTTAATTGCAAAGTCTTTGATCAGATCCTCAAAATAAATCTTAGGTAACACATCTGCATCTATACTTAGTAGAGATAAAGGCATCCCGAATATTATTTTAGCAAGTTTGAAGTGATTTCTTTTGTACCGTAAACCATTTACCATTTCTGTGGTGCCCCCCCCTCCTTCCCTCGATGCCTTAAGCACGTGCTTATTTTGCTTAATGGTTAATCCAGCGATGAATATAGGTACCAGCAATTAGGTTATTGTAGATGTTTCACCACAGTCTATAACAACTGACCAACCATCTTACTTAAAACAGATACACATTGAAATAAAGTATCAAATGACTAGGTCATAAATGAATTGGTCAACAGCTGATATATAACAGACACAGCAGAATAGAATATCAGTGACCAGGTTATCGATGTCAACCAAAGACTAAAGAATTCAAAGTTTGTTATACAGTGGTGTAAAGTAACAGCGATTAAGTTATACCGTATGACCGTCGTACAGTAGAGTATCTGTAATTAGGTTTAGATGTTTTACATAATCTATAAGAAATAACAAACAGCTAACAAAGTATAGACACCACAGCGGCATGCGAATAGGTATCGCATTTGGTCAATACAAAGAAACAACACTAGTGTACGAATATAGGCAATGTTTCGTTTGTTACGACAAACGAAACATTGCCCGAATATAAATTACATCCATCATAGTTAATATCATTTTTGGACCCCAATCCCAACGCTGTAGTTTATAAGTATTCACTCAGCTTCTAAAAATAACAATCAAATATCCTTCCGATCCCAACCGACCGTTAAAATAATGGTAAGGCAATAGATATAGTAATAGACAACCCGAAATAAGACGAGTTGATAACGGCTGGTGTACCTTTGATTCTATAGTTCACTTGGTTAAAAAAAAATCTAAATGTAATTGTGCACGTTGCATAATTAGATTGCATGCAGGTTACTTAATGAAAACAGAACACTTAAAATGAGATTCCACATGTATATGCGAAGGGTAGTTTGTTGCAGAAGACTTCAACCAACACAGGCCAAGCTTTTACATGCACAATCAACACGAACACAATAACATTGTATGAAGGCCGATACCTCAGATACAAAGAAATACACGAGCCAAACTGCGAATAACTCTGTAATCGCTTGACCTGCTAGAAATAGCAGCGAAATCTCCCTCAGAAAATGAATGACACATGACAACGTAGTCATAGATATAAAAAAAATACAGGTTGGAATACCTTTTGACCATAGGTGTTTGCATCAAAACTGACCAGGGCAACTAAGAAATGCAGAGGAAATGATAAAAGCACAGCAGACCTACGGATTTGAATTTCAGAAGATACAAAGATATAATTAATTCATAATAGTAATGATTTCTAGTTTAGGCACAAGGCCACATATTTTGTAGGAGGAAAAGTCGATTAAATTGACACTAATATCTGACTTGTTTTTGTTACTCTCAGAAGCATTTTGTCCGGATATCCACCATTTCAGACATACACCGCCAAATAATTATTTTAATAATAATGATTTCTTTTATTTTCCACAAGGGCGACAGATGGTGGAGGGTGGGGGACAGTAATAAATGGTCTCTTATGGCCACTAAGGGCCAAACAGTTGAAGATGAAGTACGAAATACACATGGGGTACTTACGTAGCATAAAAAAGGAGGAAACCAGCAATAACAATGAAGGGCTTTAACAAAGAAATAACAATAATGGGAAAGAAAAAAACAACACGTCAACGAGGTCGTTCGATATAGCAGAAATAAAAACCAAACTTCTTTCAAATCATACCGTAAACGTCTTTTTAAAAGACGCGTATAAAGACATTCTAGGGGTGCAGGTGAGACATTCACTGAATAAAAAGTAGGATACCCTCACAGTGGGTTCGAGTTTGATTAGAGGTATGTTCGATAAGTACCTAACTGGACATAACGGAACAATGGTTTCAAACAATTTGTAACATAAACACAGTATCACAAAATCTTGGGGGAGGATACAGTTGATTAAATCGCCACCCGTACTAACTCGTAATTAGTTTTATCGTTGACTAGCCATATACAAAATATATTATTCACACAATATAAATATATATATATATATACATATATATATATATATATACACACGAGTGCTACTGACTCCACATGTTTTGCACCTGTGTGTGTGTAACCTGCTAAAGGTAACAGCTAACTATCCCTTAATCTCTGTTTTTTAAAACAGGAGACATTCAATAATGTTCTAAATAAGACGGAGTGGTCACAGTTGGAGTGTCTCCGTTTATATACATGCTTTTTTATGGTTGACACGGAGCTCAGCAACATATATGCACGCACATACACAGACAATACATATACATATATATATATATATATATAGATATATATATATATATATAATGTGTGTCATAAATATATATAAATGTTACACAAACTAAAGAACTACAAGAAGCAAACACATTTCCGTATAAACATACTTAAACACGTGCATGACTAAATAGAAACATAGCCTGTGTCTATATAATAAAAACAGCGGAAATGTTTAAATACACGCGCACACACATACTACATTCATTAGACATTTTTAAAACATACGTATACTCACATAATGCAATCACATACATACATATATACGTTGATGATAGAGAGAGGAATTGTATATATAATTAAAAATTTGAAAAAAAAAAAAAGAAACGTAGTTATATAATGAATATATATATATATACCTATATATATATACCCATATGTCTAAATACATATGCGAAGTGTATACTAGAATAAAAAAAGGCAATATTTATATTAATATTGTAATATAATAGTGTATAGTTTTACATGCAGTAATATCGACGTATATATACAGAGACATACAGTACACATAATATTTATCTATGTACGTGTAAAAATTGTGTATGTATATATACATACATTATAAATAAATAAATAAATAAATAAATAAATAAATACATACATACATACATACATACATATATATGAGCGCGATCATAGATTGTATACATAATATAAAGTAATATAACATAAACACCCGCCCCTATAAACAACAAAATGACTTACCGTAATATTCCTAAATTCGACGTGTTCAATTAAACCGTTAAGTTGTCGCACATACAAATATACTTGCAATAGATATATAAAGTATTCTGAGCAAGTATGAATAAATATATACAAGCGAAGACACTGTGTTAGAGTCGTGAATGTTACAACACTGGTACACACTGATTTACACCCGTCACTGTCTCCACAGAGAAGAAGGGTTGGTTAGTGGAAAGAGGTGGCTGTCGTGTGTCTTTGTATTTATACGCTTTAAGTTTTACACAGATTTGCATACATGTATACCTGCGTACGTACATACATACACATACACTGTATATAATATCTGTTTATTGTAACGTATATATACACTAAAGCACGATGTATTTCTATGTGTATTACCTTACACACACACACACACACACACACACAGATAGATAGGCATACACTTATACGTATGTGTGTGCGTGTACTTTTATCTGTGTAAGTGCACATGTATACATATGTGTTTATATACACGCACACACCATACACGTAAATGCTGGAATTGGTTGAATAGTTTGACGGGATTCAGTGTGTCAAGGTCTATTGTCTGCCTCAGCAGGGTTTCTATGGTTGGAGGCCCTTTCTAATGCCAACTCCTTTACAAACTGTACAGGATGCTTTTGTTGTGGCACCAGCACAAGTGAAGTGACCGAGTAACTAGCAAGACAAGATCACCTCAACTAAGTGCAGTGAAATATTGAGTGAGGTAGCTTTGTGTCAGGTGTTGAGCAGCTTAAGTATGATGGATGGTGGGGACAGGGACAAGCAAGCCTGTCGCTAAGGGTATGCAGCGGACAGCACTAGCCCCTCACTATTCAATAGTGCACTTTCAGATTTACTCCACTTTAGTGATTCTACTTTCTAGTATTATTAAAAATTAGAATATTCTGCCTACCCAGAATATTCTAAAGCACCTTGGGTGGCGAACTGGCAGAAATGTTAGCCATTACGTTCTGAGTTCAAATTCTGCCGAGGTCGACTTTGTCTTTCATCCTTTCGGGGTCGATAAATTAAGGACCAGTTACGCACTGGGGTCGATATAATCGACTTAATCCGTTTGTCTGTCCTTGTTTGTCCCCTCTGTGTTTTTGCCCCTTGTGGGTAGTAAAGAAAGAAATATTTCGTCTGCCGTTACGTTCTGAGTTCAAATTCCACGGAGGTCGACTTTGCCTTTCATCCTTTCAGGGTCGATAAATTAAGTACCAGTTACGCACTGGGATCGATGTGATCGACTTAATCCCTTTGTCTGTCCTTGTTTGTCCCCTCTATGTTTAGCCCCTTTTGGGCAATAAAGAAATAAGAATATTCTAAAGCACCTTCAGGCACTAAAGTCAGGCAACAGACCTGGGGGCAAGTATCTTGGTGTGGAGGAAATATATGGCTACCCAAGCAAGAATGGGTGGAAAGATGGTGGAAATCAAGTGTCAGTGCATACCCTCAAAGCACAAGAAGAGGATAAAGAGAGTATAGAGACAAGGTATCGAGGATGCGAATGATGAACATGGATGGAGACATAGACAATAGTGAATCTCGGTTTAGGACAAGGTAAACAAAATAGGAGCGCATCATGGGGGAGGAGGAGGTAATAGGTGGCAATAAATGTAAACAGAGTGTTAGTGAAGAACAACAGTGTAATAAAATTATCAACAGATGAGAAATAGGGAGAAAATATAAAATGTAGGGGAGAGAAATGTACAGTGACACAGATGGATGTTAGAGGCACACAAGGTAGATGAAGTGAGTGACAAAAAGGGAGGGAGATGTCGTTGGCAGAAATGACTGGTTGTTCAAAGTAAAGGAGCATTCAGTAGAAATAAAATGATATTGAAAGAGTAGGACGAGTAGCAAGAGAAGTGATTCCAAGGAGATGGATAACTGATAGCACCAGAGGGGATGGAATATATGTAGTTCTGCACTCATATAATTACAGCAGGAAATAGTTAGAAAGAACAGGAGTGGGATAAGTATTACAAAGACAAAGTGTGGGAAAGGCTTGACAGGGGCAGTTGGGTGCAGGGGTATTGATGTTATTTGCTTACATGGAGGGTCTTCACAAACATAGCAAATCACCAATCAACTCACTTCTTTGTCAATTCCTTTGTGAGGCTTAACAACTTAAGGTCAGTCTTCACTATTTTGCCCCGTATCTTCTTGAGTCTCTTTCTTCCATATGTTTTATCCATATTCAATAAATAGCACACCTCATCTGATTCCTCTCAGGCCTAATTTTAAATACATTTTTCACTTTTACATACAGACTGTTGCACATCTAAGAGATCATGCCTCCCTAACTATTGCATATTCTCTGCTTCTACAGGACTATGTTTCACAACTATGTAGCATTGTGGTTCATACACAAGCATCATATAATCTATCTTTCATTCTGAGAGAGAGGCCTTTTGTTACCAACAGAAGTAATAGCTCACTTCATTTTCTCTAGCCAGTTTTTATTCCAGCAACTATAGTTTCAGAACATCCTCCTCCACTGCTAATTAAATCACCTTAGGCTAATTAAATCATCTTAGGCAAAGAGACAACCTATTTCTCATATCTTCTTAGTGTTTATTGCTTCTGTGATTCTACCACATACAAAGTGTAATTTCTCTATATAGTGTGAGCTATGAATGCACTTCTTGTGCATCAGTAACTTGCACTAGGTACTATGTATAGAATTTCTACCTATATCTTTCTACATATCAAATAGAATCATTTCCCTGAAGGGATTAGCAAACTGTCTGTTTTCTTACTGGAACTTTATTCTTTTGTTAGTTTTGTTAGGGCCTCCTGATTCCAGATTTTGCTTCCAGACCTGGAATTCCTTTTCTAATTCAATTACGAATTCTGCTAGGAAAACAAGTTCATCAGCTTCCTAGCAACCACAAATAGTTGTTAGAGCAGCAGACTCACGGTCGCGGGATCATGGGTTCAATCTCAGACTGGGCGGTTTGTGTGTTTATGAGAGAAACGCCTAAGCTCCACGCGGCTCCGGCAGAAGGTAATGGCGAACTTCTGCTGACTCTTTCGCCACAACTTTCTCTCACTCTTTCCTCTTGTATCTTGCAGCTCACCTGTGACAGACCGGCGTCCTGTTCAGGTGGGAAACCTATACACAAGGAAACTGGCCCTTATGAGCCAGGCATGGCTCAAGAAGGAACAAACAAACAAACTTTCTCCATGTCAAAAATTTCAAGAACAGTAGCTTACTGTTAGCTAAATACTTTTTCTTTAGTTGCCTTGCTAGAATGAGAGCCTCAGTAGTACTCCTTTCCAATACAAAACTAAACTGCATCTCATCTAAACAAACTCTGTTCCTAATTACTTCGTCTATAACCCACTCTATAACTTTTATAAGCTAGCCTAGCAACTTGATACCTCTGTAACTAATTCTCTCTAAGGTATCTCCTGTTCCCCTGTAAAAGTTGATCGTAATGCAGCTACACTAGTTGTTAGGTACTGACCCCTTCCTGCACAACTTGATTCACTATATGGATGACTAGACTGTATTTCACTCTGCCAGATATTTTAAGTATCTTGTCTTAATATATTTAATTCCTTTATCTATCATATTACTGTCAACTTGAATAGCTGTTCCGACTGTTGGGTCCATGTTAGTAGACTCTCCTTTCTTTCTGCCATGCATTCTCTACGATTAGTAGTCTTTCGAAGTAACACTGTCATGCCACTTCCTTTACAGAATCAGGAAGTGCAAGTGTGCCATTATCCATCCATACACACTTCTCTCTTACAATATTTTGTTTTCCTGTGATACACTACTGCCTTGCAATCTGGAACACTTCATGCCTCTGACTATCATGTTGTAGAATGTTGGTAAACTTCTTCCTTTCTGAGTCTTCTCTCGCTAACTATTTCTGTTGCCTACCTTCCCTTCTAGTTATCTCATATAATTCTCTCCTACCCCCATTCTTCCAATCCTTCCAAGTTAGTTTCTTTGCTTTTATAGCTCTCTCTACTTCGCTGCTTCACTGCATCATCCTTAATCTGATTTGGTCTGTAGCCTGAGTAGGTTGTCCCATAGGGACATCCAGTTGTCCTTTATACTATACATCTCTACCTCCAAATCCTTCATAGCAATTGCCTCAACTAGGATTTTTCTAAATTGCTGACTGTTCAGTGAATCAGTAAGCTTCCATATCTTCTTTTCCAAACCAACTTGTTTCTGTGAGTCCTTTTATTAACTACAAACCAATGGTGGATTGTACATTCTTCACTGGCAAAAAACTTTACACTTACAACTATATTTCTATCCCACTTTCTGGTGCAAATATACTCAATATGGCTTGTGTGGCCACCATTAAGTAACCTGCATGCAATCTAATTATGCAACGTGCACAATTACATTTAGATTTTCTTTAACCAAGTGAACTATAGAATCAAAGGTACACCAGCCGTTATCAGGTCGTCTTATTTCAGGTTGTCTATTACTATATCTATTGCTCTTCCTCTGCCCCGGGTCGCATTGATGCAGTACACGAATGCCTCCACTCATACCTGAATATTGCCCTGTGTGATACCGACTCCTCAGCCTGTCCTGACCTGGGTGACATATTGTACCAAAATACAACCCCAATTGGTGAAATGTGGCCCCTCTCTGCCATGGTCTTGATGGTACAATGATGCCTTTCCACCACCCCATTTCCACTTGGCCAGTATGCCACCCTGAAGAAGCGGTTGACCTGCCACTCATCCAGCATTTCTTTCAGCACCTCCAAGTGAAATGCAGTGCCATTATCCAGAAGCAGTTCATCCACGGGGCATCAGCTTTGTTCCTTGTACCACAATCTGCACATCTGTAATACCTTCACAGTGTACCTCTCTTCTTTCAACTGCTCTTACACTGCTTTCTCCACTCCACGGCTCTACAACTTCTGGTGTCATCAGGGTCATCGTACAGCCCGTGTCCACAAGGGCTTGCGACATCTTCCCCTCCACTATGATGTCGACTACAGGTAATGATGATAAACGCGCCTCTATTGATTTGAAGGGATAACTACCAGCACAGTAGTCACCCTTAGACCGTTTCCCTGCAGACATCTGCTGGCTATATGTCCTGCTTCTCAACACCGGTAGCAAATGACCTCAGGCTTGGGTGACTTGCAGTCTCGTACCATGTGCAGGTCCTGACACCGGAAACACTGTCCTTTGTATTGTCGCACATGCTCGTTGTTTGACCCCTCCCTGCTACTCCTTGCTCAGCCACTTTTCGTTGTTGCAGTCGCTGCTACTGGCATTGTCCTGTAACACAAAACTAGCACACAAGCCTGAGATACAATGTCTGCCATCACCATAGAGTTAATGTTCAGCAGCTTCTGCAACTCGATCGACATGTGGTCAGGAAAGCCAGTCACAAATGCTAACTTAACCATTCGGTCCAGAGATTCTCCCTCATATCCCTCCAGTTTAGCCAATCTTCTGAGTTCGTTCGCAAATACGTCAACCTGTTCCCCAGTCCACTTTGCTTTCCCCAGGTGAGCATAAGCTTTGAACATTCCCTCTGCAAAGGCTGCCATCAAATGGATTTCTATTTTTTCTGCACTAAGTTGGTCCCTCTCTTCCATTCCTAGGTACAGCACCAATGCCGAACCATGTAGGTACAGCGGTATAAAACTCACTAAGTCATTTATACCATGGAGCTTCACCACTAACTTCATCTTCAACCAAGCGACTACATCCGTGTCACCGCAAAACAGTTTGACCGTATCGTTTGAAATACGGACTACACTCATCATTCGGTTTTGTTTTTTTCTGTTATGGGCCGAAATAGCTTGTGGTGTGATGGAGGAAGAAGACAACAGAAAAAGAAGCAAATGGAAGAAAGAAATACAAAGACCTTACCTGTTGACCTAGGCAGGATGAGCGATCACTGTCAGGAAATAAACACATCCTTGCACGCTGCCATCTCTGCTCGAACTTCCTGCACATGCTTCCTGCCCACGCATGCCCTGTGGCTGTTCCACAGGCCCCTGCAGTCTTCACTTCCGTCTACCTCATCTGCAATCCTCTCCACCAACACCACATAGCTCATCACAGCCCATAACACCACAAACACCACAGTTATCAAGATAGTCTGTTAAAAGGGCATGGTAAAAACATTCCTTTTGTTCATCTGCCAATCCTGATTGAGGAACCTGATTGGAGGAACATAGGCAGTAGAGGTAAAAGTTACTGCTATATTTTCCAAAACTAGTCTCAGCTTAATTATTCTATTGCACACTCTGACTATATCGGTTACTTTATCTGGCCATTTCTCTGCTAAAATATGCCCACATCAGCTGCAGTATAACTATTGTCTATCCAGAAAAATTTATACTTATGTTCTTTGTCCCGAGGAATCTGGCTGAGGTTGCCTCCATCTTACCTTTTGCTCACAGCACACATTTACACGTCTCAATTCTAACACTTCAACACTCACTAGTCCTATCTTTCATTGTGCCTATGTTGATTGTGATACACACAAATATAAATAAACACAGTAAAGCCAAATGCAGAGTGGGATAGAACCAAGATCATAAAGGTAGATGAGAGCTGTATGGAAGCCTGTTTGGTGAATTGTGCCTGTACTTTAAAGATAACAATCTTGTCACACACTATCATACTGAACTTGTCTCAGAATTACCTTAAGTGTACACATTTCTGTGGAATGCTCAGTCACTTATGCATTAATTCAGTGAGCAGATAATTTAGTTGATTGAACAAGTGAATCTGCATTATTGAATGACAGAAATATGACATACCATGCATACACACATATCCTGATTTTTCCTGCTTTGTTTTCTGCTTTTCAGGCTAATGGTTACATTACATCGGAAGCATTGGTACAACAAAAAATAGAGAGGGCCTTTAGTCTTACAGGGAAAAAGGCAACCACGCCCTAGTATTAATGTCATATTAAATTGTCCCAGCACATTCTGTAAAGTGTTTGATGACTGAGTCAAGAGAATATAGAGTCAACGGTCACTGTAACCTTGTTGAAGACATGATAAAATGCATTCAGTATATTTTGTAATGTAGCTGGTGATAGAAGAGCATTCAGCTATAGAAATTAAGCCAAAAATGTAATGTTACAAGGGCATTAACACCAAATAAAAACTGACTCAGATTGTCAGGATCTGTCCAATCAATGCCAGTGTGGAAAAAAAGCAGAAAAGCAGGTATAAAGTGGTGATATATACTTACATACATACATAGAGAGAAAGAGAGAGAGAGAGAGAGAGATACACGTATATACATATGTATGTTGCATACATGTATAAATATGCGTGTATTTATGTATTAGTGTATATGTGTGTATGTGTGTGTGTATATAAATATATACATTATATATATATATATATATATAATATAATATATATATATATATGCTTACATATATACATACACTATATTCTTTTATTCTTTTACTTGTTTTGGTCATTTGACTGTGGCCATGCTGGAACACCACTTAAAGATTTTTAGTCAAAGAAACCAACCCCAGGACTTTCTTTGTAAGCCTAGTACTTATTCTGTCAGTCTCTTTTGCCAAATAATAAACAAATACAGGAGTACACTATTCATAAATGAAACATCCCCAGTACTAAATAGGAGATATACATAGAAGGTAGTGATACCCCAATGCCTACAGTTTATACATACACTGGTAGATTTGTTAGTAGGCTGTTATGTAGACGTATGTGTGTGTGCGTGTGTGTGTGTGTGTGCTTGTCTGTCTGAATTACTATGTACCTATTTATCTACTTATCTATCAGTTACTTACATATTCATTCATCTACTTACATGTATGTATGTGTATATATATATATATATATATATATATTTTTATATATATATAAGTAGATGAATGAATATGTAAGTAGATAGGTACTTAAGTAATTCAAACAGACAAGTGCACATATGCACACACACACATACACAAATACACACATAAAAGAAGACTGAGACACGTGACCATATACACACATACACAAGGACACATACGGAAACAAACATCTATGCATAACAGACGTATGTACGTAGTCACACAAACACATACACATAAATACACTCAAACATGCACACACGAGGAGACAGAGGTACTTATAAGTAGATGAATGAATATGTAAGTATTTGGCAAAAGAGACTGACAGAATAAGTACACACACATGCACACACACACACACACACACGCACACTCACACACACACATGCACACACACACAAATACACAAACATGAATGCACAAACACATGAATATGCAGAATACATGCAAATGTGCAGACATGTATACATATATATATATGTGCATACACACACACATGCATAGATACATACACACACATACATTCATACATACATACATAACCACCAAGTGTCGAAGTCCATCCCTTGACCAACTTTGCATACATGAGGCTGATAACGTCATAAGACTTTGAAGGCAGCTCCTTGAGCAACACTCTTTGTGTGATAATCTAGAATACATGCCGAAAGAAGTCGCACGACACTACCGCAACATATTAGATGAAAGGATGAGCCTACATTTGCAGAAGACTATGCATGGATGTGTAAGTAGAAAGCTCCATGATGATAATAACATTGATCATCAAAGCAGTCTATCATGGACCAATAGCAGATTACTACCTCCTACTTTGAAGGGTATGGAAATATCAACCAAGTACCTGATGCACAAAAGGAACAGAGATGTGGGAAAAGCCATAAATGTAATAACCAATGAGGACTTTGTGGAGTTCACACTGAAGATATCCCCCATAACATAAACAGTTGTCTGAAAATGTCATCACTTTATTATCTACTGATGAGACATGATGTAGCTATAATGAAATCTGTCGGAAGGATAATCCTGAGGACAAAGAAATAAAAACCCACAATATGGCAGAAGCCATAGCCTCTCATAATGAAAAGGAATACTGGTGGAATGTACCAGTGTAGACCTCAATAAAGTGTACGCATAGCAGATCTGATATAATGATTTGGGATAGAGAAGAAAAACTCTGCACAGTGGCCGAAATTAGCTGCCCAGCAGATGTTAACATAAAGCTGAAGATGAGTGAAAAAGAGAACAACTACGCTGAACTACTGAGAAATCTGCAGTTACTCTATACAGATTACAAGTTCAGGTTTATACCTGTAATGTGTTGCCGTCCATGATAAAGAAATTTTGAATGCTTGCCATGGTGAGTCTACTGTCGTGAGAAAGAATCACTTCAAAGCTTGGTGTTTAGGAATTTTCTTTTACATCAAGTTCAAAATTTTACGCCAGCCGTTAAACTGCCACTACGTTGCTGTCCATTGTTAAGAAATGCCAGCCATGGTGACTCTACTATCCTCAGATTCTATCCCTTCAAACTTTGGTTTCCAGTATTTTATTATTTTTATTCAGCTCGCAAGTTCGTCTGTCCCTTTTAAATGTTAGTGTTTTGCTGTCTGCCTTGAAGCAGACCTTTCCGTTGCCACTGCCTGATATTTATGATTCATCTTTCTAAATATTTTATTTCTCAACTTACTCAAGATCTTTTGTTGTTTATAAATGGGAGAGAGATAGATAAAGATAGAGAGTAAGAGAAAGCGAGGGAGAGTCCGAGAGAAAGGAAGAGTAAGAGAGTGGGAAAGTGAGAGAGAAAGGAGAGAGAAACAAAGAGGGAGAATCATCATCATCATCATCATCATTGTTTAACGTCCGTTTTCCGTGCTAGCACGGGTTGGACAGTTTGACAGGGGTCTGGGAAGCCAGGAGGCTGCACCAGGCTCCAGTCTGATCTGGCAGTGTTTCTACAGGAGGATGACCTTCCTAATGCCAACCACTCTGTGAGCGTTGTGGATGTTATTTTCGTGCCGCCGGCACAGGTGCCGGGGGGCTCGCTGCGGCAACGATTGGTTGGTGCTTTTTACGTGCCACCAGCACAGAAGCCAGTTAAGGCGGCGCTGCAATCGGCCACGTTCGGATGGTGCTTTCTATGTGCTGAAAGGAAGCAACAGAAAGTAACAACCACACTCTTACCCACGCGTAGAGCGGGTCACCTTCAGCTAGTCTCTATATATAAAACTGAAATGCGTTTTTACCGCTTGGATCGCTTTCAATGCCACTACATCCCGTCCAATTCGCTCCAAAATTTACAGGGACATGTAGAATGAGGTGACGATGCCTGTGGGCTACCTTAGAAATCCTTAAAAGGTGTGGTTGCTAGGGGCCATCTTCCTCACTCACGCTATTACCCTCTCACTCCCCTTCATTTATAACTTTGACAAGCCACTCCCATTATTTAATGTATCTTCCTAAACTCACTCTTGCTATTTCCTCTCTTTTTCACTCACTCTGTTTCCTACCTTCCCATCACTTCGGCGTTCTTTTATGTATCTGTCTGTCACCAACAACACACAAGCATGAGAACAAATATTATGAATCAGATATTCTTGCGTTCATTTATATGTGTGTGTGTGTGTGTGTTCTATATATAAATATGTATATATAATGTATATATACAAAGTGTATATATCTGTATTTATGTATATTAAACTTTTTCATACTTTTTCATAGTTATATATATTTTTAAACAAATTATAAATATAATTTAATAATTTTTATTTTCAATTGACGATTAAAAGGCTGGCGCAAATTTTTTAGCTTGATGTAACAGAGAATTGCTAAACACCCGCTCCTTTAAATTTTAATTCCCTTCCAGCCCCATTTAGACCCCTTTTCACATTTTGGTTAATATAACCCAATTTCATTTGGGTCTACTGGGGCCACATTTTATAAGATGAGGACTGAACCAAGTTTCCCAAGTTCTGGTCATAGACCATAGAACACTCAACCAAGTTTCCCGAGTTCTGGTCATAGACCATAGAACAGTCAAGCAAGTTTCCCGTGTTCTGGTCATAGACCATAGAACACTCAACCAAGTTTCCCGAGTTCTGGTCATAGACCATAGAACACTCAACCAAGTTTCCCGAGTTCTGGTCATTTGCAGAATAAATAGAGACAGCGGAGGTGGCAGACATCGTTGCAATGTAAACATGATTTGTTTTAAGAGAAAGATTGTCCAGATTGTGTGTTGGTGGTGGTGGTGGCGATGATAATTATCTTTACGAATGGAGATAAAGAGAAATTGAAGGGGAGTTAGAGGTAGAAAGAAAAGGTGTAAATTTTGGAGTGAATCTGACGGGATGTAGTGGGCTTTAACCCCGACAAAAAAAATAATATCTGTTGCGTTTCTGAAAGAGGTGAAGTAGGAATATTGAAACTTTTGCGGCTGTCATTGATAGACTCGTTGTAGAATAAATAGAGATGGCGAAAAAAGAGAGAGCTCGAGAAAGAAAAGGTGATATATGAAAGAAAGGACGGGAAAATGAAATATTTTGCAATGTAAACATGATTTGTTTTAAGAGAAAGATTGTCATGATTGTGTGTTGGTGTTGGTGGCGATGATAATTATCATTAGGAAAAAGAGTGAGTGAATGAGGAAGACATATACATAAGTTGTGGCGATGATAATTCTAGACCCCTTTTCACATTTTGATGAAGAGAACCCGATTTCATTCAGGTCTACTGGGGCCACATATAGGTGTGTGTATGTGTGCACGCTGTAGAAATTAAATTAGAGATAAAACCACTAATAGGGAAATGAAACAGTAAAAAACCAAAAACAAAAACATAAAAATAAAAATATAATATTAGATATATGTATATATGTGTGTGTGTGTGTTGACAGGTAGACAATAGAATGCGATGGCGATGGCGATGTAATATTTGTTTCTGTCTATGAACGCAGATAGATACATGAGTAAAATGTATGGGAAGCTAAGAGATAGAGTGAGTGAAAATGTTCTTGGAGGAGAGGAAATAGCAAGAGAGTGATTTGAGGAAGACTTTACATTAAATAACGGGAGTGGACTTGTCAAATGAAGAGGAGTGAGAGGGTACTGGAGGAAATAGCGTGAGTGAGGAAGATGTCCCCTAGCAACCACACCTTTTAAGATAGGGATTTTTAAGGTAGCCCACGAGCATCGTCACCTCATTCTACATGTCCCTGTAAATTTTGGAGTGAATCGGACGGGATGTAGTGGCATTGAAAGCGATCCAAGCGGTAAAAACGCATTTCAGTTTTATATATAGAGTGGCTGTGTGGTAAGTAGCTTGCTAACCAACCACATGGTTCCGGATTCAGTCCCACTGCGTGGCATCTTGGGCAAGTGTCTTCTGCTATAGCCCCTTGTGAGTGGATTTGGTAGACGGAAACTGAAAGAAGCCTGTCGTATATATGTATATATATATATATATATATATATATATATATATAAGTATGTGTTTGTGTGCCTGTGTTTGTCCCCCTAGCATTGCTTGACAACCAATGCTGGTGTGTTTATGTCCCCGTCACTTAGCGGTTTGGCAAAGAGACCGATAGAATAAGTACTGGGCTTACAAAGAATAAGTCCCGGGGTTGATTTGCTCGACTAAAGGCGGTGCTCCAGCATGGCCACAGTCAAATGACTGAAACAAAAGAGTAAAAGAGTATATATATTATATATATATTATATTGATAGAAATGGTAAGACAACAAAAGAATGAAAGAGACCTCGATATTATGTAAATAGAGGAATTTATCTGTAAATATATTATATGACAATTATTCGGTAGCCATGATAAAACTCCGAGTTTCTGATGTCAGGGCGGAAACCCACGCCACCATCTCTTCAGTTATCCGGCCATCGAAAAAATGCATTTTTTTCGATGGCTTGATAACTGAAGAGATGGCAGCATGGGTTTCCACCCCAACATCAGAAACTCAGAGTTTTATCATGGCTACCAAATAATTGTCACATATTATATTTACAGACATATATATATATATATATATATATATATATATATATATATTATATATAGATTATTTACATTATTACATTGTAATGTAAATAATGTATATATATATATATAAAAATTTTCAGAATGAGATAAAAATCCAGGATTTCAGAACATTTATAACGAGGTCTTACAGCTGTTTGGGGGATATTTTATATATCCCTTCATCAGAGACAGTGTGAGAAAATGGTTAAGCAATAGTTATACTAGAGA
The DNA here is from genome assembly GCF_006345805.1 of Octopus sinensis. Taxonomy (NCBI): domain Eukaryota; kingdom Metazoa; phylum Mollusca; class Cephalopoda; order Octopoda; family Octopodidae; genus Octopus; species Octopus sinensis. The sequence continues at coordinate 21,894,057 of NC_043016.1, read as the reverse complement.
AGGTATGAAATAGAGAGTGAAGTGGAGGAATGAAAATAGACGTGAGATATGCAGGGATATTGCATCTGCATATCTCACGTCTATTTTCATTCCTCCACTTCACTCTCTGTTTCATATCTTATCTAGAATAACTATTGCTAAACCATTTTCTCACACCGTCTCCAATGAAGGGATATATAAAATATCCAGGAAACAGCTGTAAGACCTTCTCTGTATAAATGTTCTGAAATCTTTCACAGTCTTGGATTTTTATCTCATTCTGAAAATTTTTTTTATATATACGCATGGACTCCTCATTCACATAATCACCGAACCTGGAGCTTAACTATAGTATGTCCTTAGGACTTACTCAGCATTACCTGACACCTTTGGGTCTTCTTGACACCATTTCCTCTCATAACCTCAATTTCTCACTATATATATATATATATATATATATATATATATATATATATATATATATATGGAAAGAAATAAGATGAAAAATCACAGATTCGTTTTAAAAGACTAAATATATTAGAATCATAATAGTAAAAGTATTATACAATATTGTACAAAATCAGATTTTTTTTCTTCCAACATAACCATTTTCGTTATCACTCTTCAAATTATGAGTTTTGGGGGAATTTCTGAATTACCATGTTTAAAACAAATCTGTATTTTTTCATCTTATTTCTTTTTGTATATATTCAACCATGTGTTATATATATATATATATACATCCCTATATAATAATACCATCCCTATATTTATTCATATATATATATACATATATATATACATGTATGTATGTATATATATAAATGTGTGTGTGTGTGTATGTGTGTGTAAGGTCATTACTCTACTGGCACCATGTAACCAAGTACTACCTGTCACATGGTTGGGTCAGAGGTGACTAAACCGGCTCCCCTACCAATTCCACTTGGTGAGGAGGGTGTGTATTGGACACCCTGTAGGACTAAAAACAAGACCTGTAAAAGGGCGGAAGAACTCTTAGGGGTCAACGGCCATCCAATTATTATATGTACATATGTATATAGTCGGCTGATTTGTGGATGTACGTGCCAAGTGCATGTTTGGTGTGATGAACTGTGGTAAGTGTTAGGCATGTGTGTGTGTATATATATTTATGTATATTTATTTAAATTTTTAATTCTTGATTATATGTGTGTACATTGCATGTATGTGTTCTCATCTTTGAGGGAACTGATATTTTATATATATATATTTGTATTTTTCCTTCTTTTATTTGATTTGTGTATATTTGTGGATGTAGTTAAAGGGGTAGATGGAGCTCCTAGGTTTAATAAAGCTGTGGGGAAGGCAATCTGTCTAGGAGAAGTTAACTCTGAATTCAAATCCTTCATTGCTGTCTTGCCTTTGGTTGGACAAAGACTGGGAGATGGACACTCTGGTATAAAGTCACTGGAGAGGTTAAACTCTGGGATGATAAAACATGTGACCTTCATAATCGATCAGTCATCTTGCCTTGGTTTTGTCACTAGATATCAGATTTTGAGGGAGGAGTGGGAGCTGTACATGTCGTACAAGCATGTAGCATTGAAATTTAAATGTACAGATATCTCTTCAAGTTCCGTGGCAATGGAATAGTATTGACATATGAAGGCTTAATGGGCTGGGAGTGCATAGTCATGAATCTGCACATGGGTGGCTCAGGGCCTGTCTAACATCGCTGCATTGTTGAAGGAACAGCAGCATGCCTCAGCATCTGAGCAGCCCTCTCTAGGGTAGCACTGCTCACCCAGAAATCTGGGAAAGGTCTAGAAAATGTAACCCAAACAAATGCCTGCTCTACCATCTAGCTGGTTGGCAACCTGCAGCTGATAGCTGTTCACTACAGCAGGAGGAATACAAAGAGAAGACATGCAAACAAGAAATATAGATTATGGGTAGGTGTATGGAATGTCAGGACACTTCTTGATCATGAAGGGGCAAGTAACCCTGAATGGCAAACTAGCATAATAGCCAAGGAGTTGGCTTGGTATAACGTTGACATGGCTGCACTCTCTGAAACTTGGTTGAGTGATGAAGATCAATTGACAGAAACAGGTGCTGGATACACTTTCTTTTGGAATAGTAAACCAAAGGGTGAAAAACGAGTAAGGGGTGTTGGTTTAGCCATTCATACTGAAGACACCCACAAAATAGAACAACCTAATGGTTTCAGTGATAGGATTATGTATCTTTGTGCTCCTCTACCATACAATCGTTTTATGACTGCTATTTCTGTTTATGCTCCTACTCTTGATAACAGCAGTGAATCTATTATGACTTTCTATGAAGATCTCAGATCAGTTATAATTTTGATTCCAAATGCAGATAAGATCCTCCTTCTTGATGATTTTAATGCCTGTGTTGGATGTGATTATGAGACCTGGGATGCTTTATAGAGACATGGTTTGGGCAAAATGGATGCTAATGGTCTCCGTCTTCTTCAGCTCTGCACCGAACTTTATCTCATCATCTGCAACACTGTTTTTCATCAGAAGGATATCCATAAAGCTACTTGAATGCACCCAAGATCCAAACATGGGCATATTCTTGATTACCTTATTACCAGGAAATGAGACCTTCCAGATGTTTGCACTGTCCACGACATGCGCGGTGCAGAATGTGGGACTGACCATATGTTCATACGCGGTAAATTGAAATGCCGCATCATGCGTAGAATAAGATCTGGAAGAATAAAAGTCTCATAATGTATTGATATGTTGAAATTAAGAAACTCTAAAGTGCAGGCGAATCTGAGAAATACTTTTGGAGAAGTGGAGTTTGATGGGACTTGGGCTCAGTTTAAGACACTATTTACAATGTTGGAGTTGAGGTTCTTGGTCTCAGAAACAGAAAACATCGGGACTGGTTTGAAGAAGATGATCCACAAATCAATAAACTTCTTGAAGATAAAAATAAGTTGCACCAAAAATACCTCAGTGCCCCAGATGAGGACAAAAAGCCCTTACTTCAATCTCTCAAAAGGATAAAATCATAACTCCAAAGAAAGATACAACAAATTAAAAACAAATGGTAATCAGATATTTCTGAAAAAAAAAAATCCTGAAAGTGTATAAGAGTAAAGACCTGAAAACAGTATATCACTTGATTGGACAAGTGTTTGGTCCTCAGTCTTCAATTGAGGTTCCACTCAAGTCTAAAGTTGCTTTCTCTTCAAGGATCATGAAACATTGGACTGGGCACTTCACTGATCTCTTTTATAATCTTTCAGTTATTGATGAAAATGCCATTAGCAATCTGCTCCAAAAGGACATCATTCATGAGATGATGGAACATCGAACTATAGATGAGATCAAAAAGACAATCAAAAAATTAAATACTGGGAAGGCACCATGTCTTGATGGTATTCCTGTTGAAATTCTCCTCCACAGTGTAAGAGGCTTGCTGTAGAGATCCACCATCAGACATCTGGTTGGGTGCTCCTGTTCCCCAGGACTGGGTTGATGCCATTTTAATTTCATTGTTCAAAGGAAAAAGATCCATATTCAAGTGTGACAATTACAGAGGTACAAGCCTGCTTGAAATAGTTGGTAAGAAATAGTCTGTCATATTGGAGAGTCAGTGTGGTTTTAGATCAAGTCATGGCACAATGGACATGATTTTTTTCTGCTCGCCAACTCTAGGAGAAATGCATCAAACATCACATGGCTCTTTGCCAGTTATTTGTTAATTTAACAACAGCCTTTCATACTGTTAATAAGACTGTTCTCCGAACCATTCTTAGTGAATTTGGATGTCCTCCTCAATTTGTCAACCTGTTTAAGCAACTTCATAGTGATATGAAAACTTGTCTTAACTTCAATGAGTGACTATCGGAATCAATTTCCATCGATAACAGAGTTAAACAAGGTGATATTGTGCTGCTTCAACACTTTTTCCATATATTTTGCAGTAACTATCTTGTGTGCTTTCCAAGACTGTGATATTGGTGTCTATATTCGCTTCAGAACCACAGGTAAGGTCTTTGATGTTAAATGCTTTAATGCAAAGTCGAAGACATTCCAGGCCATTTTTCAAGAGTTCTTTAATTCTTATGATGTAGTTTTCGTTGCTCACACCGAGGACATGCAGTCTATATTGGATCTCTTCTCTAAAGCTTGTATTGCTTTTGGACTTAGCATCAGTCTAAAGAAAACAAAGATCATGTTCTCTCAGCCACCAAGCCAACACTATGTGGAACCTAACATCTTCAACCTGGGTACAAGATTAGATGTGGTTGACTCGTTCATCTACTTCGGCAGCACTCTCTCTAAGAAACGTTTTAGGGATGCTGTCAAAAGCAACCTTAAGGCTCTTAATGTGAAAGTTGAAGACTGGGAGGAGAAGATGCAAGATTGATCGGTTTGGAAACAAATGATCTACAATAGATGTAAAGCATTTGAAGCTCGAAGAATTGAACAATCTATCTTGAAACGAGCACTTCGTAGACAGGACTTAACTACAATCCCAGACACTTTTCTGCTTAAAAGTATTTGTAAGGTCTGCAGTAGAGTTTGTTTGTCGAGAGCAGGACATGCTAGTCATAAGATCTCATGACAGTATTTATTAATTGAAGAGATGGCCTTCTTCTGTAAAGAAGTGGCAATCACCATATTTATGTATGTTTATATATATATATGTGTGTGTATATATATATATATGGAACAAAGTCAAGGTAGAAAATGCTAAAATAATTTTATAAAAAACATTTCAGTACCGGTTTCAGTCATTGAGACTTTTTCAACTGTAAGTATGGAAAACAATTAAGTTTTGGAAAAGTTAAAAGAAAAGTTTTTTAAAAAGAATATTTGCATAGTATTCAAATACAAGGGGCATTTTCCTTGTTTCTGCCTGTCTCTGTCTCTCTTGTTTACTCTTGTGGGTTTGAGGTTGTTGTAAATTCTTGGCAGAGGAGAAGAAGAAGAAGAAGAAGAAGAAGAAGAAGAAGAAGAAGAAGAAGAGAAGAAGAAGGAGGAGGAGGAGGAGGAGGAGGAGGGGGAAGGTGGAGGGGAGTAAGAAGAAGAGAGGAGGAGGAGGAGGTGCCATGATAGTAGTGGGATGGTCAAGTGCCCTGAAAGTGACTTGTTGTGGATGGTAGTAGTGACTGAATTCTTGAGACATCTCTTTTGAATGCATTGTTTATAATATTTGCCTAGGTATTATTCTAAACAGCAATAGTAGTAAAGTAAGGAAGGGGGTGGGGAGAGGAAGAAGACAAAGAAAAAGAAGGGGAAAGAGAAGAGAGAATAATAAAGGATGCAGGTGGTATGATAGTACTACCTGCATCCCATTCTCTCTTCCCATTTTTAATTTGACCTATCTCCTCTTTCTAATCATATACTTCTCTCCCCCCCTCTATCTATCCATTAACACTACCAACATATTTTAATTCACACCAAAAAACCCCCCTCTATGCTTGGAATGACCAAATATAACCACCATTGGAACTCACACACCAGGTACAAGAAAATTTCTTCACCAAAATATTTTTTCACTACTTATACACACCATTCTACTTGAATAATGGAACTGCAAATACAATATCTTTATGTATCTCACTTCTATATTCATTTTCTTACTTGTCTCTGTGCTTCTCTACAATAATTAATACTCAAACATTTTCTTGCACTGTCTCTAATGAAAGGATTTATAAAATATCCCAGAAACAGCTGCAAGGCCTTTTCTTGATAAATGTTATGAATTCTATTTACTGCCTTGGTTTTTTTTAATCTCTTTCTGTCAATTTATATATATGTATGTATGTATGTATGTATGTATGTATGTATGTATGTCTGTATGTATGTATGTATGTATGTATGTATGTATGTGTGTGTGTGTGTGCATGTGTGTGTGTGTGTGTGTGTGTGTGTGTGTGTGTGTGTGTGTGTGTGTGTGTGTGTGTGTGTGTAAAGTGCAAGTGAAGATATTGTCTGTTTTTCTATTTTCTCTTAATTCTTTCTAAATATCATAGCATCAATTAAATCTTCATATATTCTCCCTTTATCTTCTAATTAATTAATAATTTTAATAAATTTAGTAAATTAACCATACTTAGTTTTATATCTGTTTGTGTGTGTTTGTATACATATGCATATGTATACATATATATATATATATATATTTATGTGTGTGTGTGTGTGTGTGTGTGTGTGTGTGTGTGTGTGCATGTGCATGTGTGTGTGTGTGTGTGTGTGTGTGTGTGTGTATCAACATACACTGGAAAAGGTAATGGACGAAAAGAGGAAAGCAAAAATCCTCTGGGACTTTGATTTCCATACAGAGAAAGTGTTAGAGCACTAAAGGCTGGATATAGTAACCTTTAGGGGGGACAAATTTCAACCATATCAAGAAGTATTCTCAAAGTTTCCACTTCTCATGAGGATTCTAAGACACCCTAATGGGGACCTTAACTCACAAATTTTAGTCATTTCTTTTATGATCCAAAACTAGGTCAAAAGTACTGAATGGATCTTTATGAAATTTGGAAATTATATTCTATATATTCTATATTCTATAAAGGGCCATAACCCCCAAGGCAATTCATATTTTTGCTGTTGATGAAATTTTAACCATAGATATTAGACACAAATGAAGTAATATTTATAAAATTTCATCTTTTTACAAGTTAGGAAGACCCCTTCATGGGGACTTAACACCCACAATTTAGTCATTTTATCTAAGCAAAGACGAATACAGTTGTACTCTTGGAAGCTGTAGGGTCACTCGAGCATAAAAGATGGGCATTATTTGTAATTCAATAGTACAACGGTGTAAGAGTTTGCTTTGAGATATACTTAGATTGTGATTTCTATTTAAATTGTCAAGTAAATGAGAGGCATCTTTGCCTCCACTGACTCAGTTGCAAAGTATTGAGTAAAGTTATTTGGTTTCAGACCTCCTTTCAGTCTTTTTATTATCACTGGGTTATACATAGTCCCCAGATGGTAACATTGATTTCAAGGCCTTCCCAGATGAGTGATTGGTTATTCAAAGACATTTATAGATTGTAAATTTATTCTGTCCAGTTATGTATCAGTATAGTGGTCATTTGCAAACTCCAGAGGTAACACTTTCATTTCTCCTTAGCCCTCACGTCACACAGTTGTTAATGTTTATTTCAGTTGCGTCATGCCCTTTCAATTGCTATAGATTCGTAATGCATCTTACGGCTGTACCTGTCACCTGGATGGTGAGGAATCCTCTTTTGGGAGTGGTAACGACTAGGATAGGGTAGATGACTGCTTATTGTGATCATTCGTCTTTTGGTTTCCCGTAGCTTTGCCCTCTTTTACAAACCCACTGAACATATATTTCCTATTTCAAAAAAATTCAAACAATAGATATGACCCAAGTTAAAAAGATTTTCAACAATTCAACTTCTTTGGTTGACATTAAGACACCTACCCCTAATAGGGGCCTTAACTCTCACATTTTACAGCTCCATGACCTCTATTTTTCAGGAGCAAAATCTTTTTAACAGGTTCTATAAGACTGGAATTTTGGAATCTGCATATAAAAATCAGTAGTATGGGATACATGTGCCATGCTTACAATTTTTTTAGGGTATGTAAAGAGGGAAATAACCCTCATCTGCAATTTTGATGAAATTCGAAAGATATTCCAGTTCATTACAGAAAATATAACTGAAAAGTATAATTCTTCAATTGCATGTAACACAGGCAACGCTGGGTATCTCTGCTAGTATGCGTATATGTGTATGTGTATGTATACATATATGTGCATATGTATTTATATATGTATATATGTGTATGTATATATATATGTGTGTGTGTGTATATATATATATATATATATATAAATCTTTTTATCCTTGTTTTATGTTTATTTATATCCAAATGTTTATATATCTTTTATATATATGTTTATATATTTTTTTATTTTTATGTTTTGTTTATCCATATTCTTTTTTTTCTTTTACTTGTTTCAGTTAATTGACTGTGGCCATGCTGGAGCACCACCTTTCAGTCAAAGAAATCAACCTCTGAATTTATTCTTTGTAAGCCTGGTGCTTATTCTATTGGTTCCTTCTGCCAAACTGCTAAGTTACTGGGATGTAAACATGCTAACGTCGGTTGTCAAGCATGGTGGTGGTGGGGGGACAAACACAGACATAAACACACATATAAATATATACATATATATATATATATATATATATTATATATATATATATATATATATACAATGGGCTTCTCTCAGTTTCTGTCTACCAAATCCACTCACAAGGCTATGGTTGGCTCAAAGCTATAGTAGAAGACATGCAGCAGGACTGAACACAGAACCATGAGGTTAAGAATCAAACTCCTTATCACACAGCCATGCCTGTGCCTATGTTTCTATGTTTATATATTTTTATATTTGTGGATATTTATCTAGACACAGGAGTGGCTGTGTGGTAAGTAGCTTGCTTACCAACCACATGATTCCGGGTTCAGTCCCACTATGTGGCACTTTGAGTAAGTGTCTTCTACTTATGGTAGATGGAAACTGAAAGAAGCCTGTCATATATATATATATATATATAATATATATATATATATACACATATATTTATGTGTCTGTGTTTGTGTGTGTGTCTGTGTTTGTGTGTCTGTGTTTGTGTGTCTGTGTTTGTCCCTTCAACATCCCACATAAACACAATGATTATGTGTTTCTGTGCCTGTAACTTAGCAGTTCGGCAAAAGAGACCAATATAATAAGTACTAGGCTTACAAAGAATAAGCCCTGAGGTTGATTTGCTTGACTAAAGGCAGTGCTCCAGCATGGCCACAGTCAAATGACTGAAACAAGTAAAAAATGTAAAAGTACCTATCAGTGTTTATGTGTATGTATGGCATATTAATGTATATGTATTAGTGGTTAAGTGTGTGTATGTGCATATGATGTGTATATATGCATATATATATATGCCTATGATTTTATATGTGGGAGTAGCTATTTATGTGTAAAAATATTTGTCTATCGTATGCGGGTATATGTGTGTATGCATATATGTTTATATATTTATACATATATATATATATATAGGTGTATGTATATGTGTGTGTATGGGTTTGTGTGTATATATGTTTAGATGTGTGTCTGTGCATATGTGTATTTATGTTCATGTATATATATGTATGTGTCTGTGTGTATGTGCATATATGTTAATGTATAAGTATGTAAGTGTGTATGCATGTATATGCAGGGTAATATGAAAATTTACGAATATATAGGTATATATAGCTAGCTTTTTAATATTTAACAGGTACGTGTAAGAATAGTTTTTTTTCCTTAATTATCCTCTATCTTAGCTTCATTTATTCTAAACATTTCTTGATAATTTACCATATACTTTTTGTTGTGTATGCCTCTCTTCTTTTATTTGAGCCTTTCTATGGTAGTGCATTTGTGCATTAACTCATATTGACCATTTTTCTATTTTCTCTTAAATCTTTCTAAATATTATAGTATCACTTAAATCTTCATATATTCACCCTTTATCTTCTAATTAATTGATGATTTTAATAAATTTAATTAATTTAGTAAATTAACCATACTTAGTTTTATATCTGTGTATGTATATGAGTGTGTGTGAGTGTGTGTACATGTGTATGTGTATGTATATATATATAAATAGGAAATACCTAATGACTTTACTTCTCTACTTCCATAATTTAACAACCTGTCAATCTTTTCTTTTTATATATCACATTTTATCATATTTTTGCATGGTTATGTCTGCATTAACATTATTGTTATTTATATTAATATATGACAATAACTATTTTTATAATTGCATATATTTTCATATTATGTATTAATTTTAATGGTACACTGTATTTTTCCTGTTTGATTATTTAATGTTTTTCATTATGTTTTCAATTTGATATATATAAATTTCTTTGTACATTCTTTCATGATGATATTCTAGCTTGTAATAATTAACCAAATAGATTTAATTAACCCTTTAGCTTTCAGATTATTCTGTCAAATGTAATGCTTATTTATTCACATTGTTTTGAATTAATCATGCATTATCTCACTTTTCACGATTTTGATGATGTGAATATTTATTTTTAGAATGACATTGTAGGGTAGGTGTGAAAGGCCATGTCTCATCATATTGAACAGAAAACAGGTAGAATATTTGGGCCAGATAAGGCCAGCTTAAATGCTAAAGGGTTAAGCTAAATTTGATTGATTTTATACTATAAGCAATGAATTGAAACAATTGTAGGTATTGTCAATGTATTAATAAATTTTTATTAATCTTATCTCCATCTTCTCTTTTGGTTTATATATATATATATATATATACACTACAGCGAAACAGAAAATTCGCTTTTTGGAAAATGATACAAAATCAGAATAAAGCAGAGATTTACCAAAAATAGCTAGACTCAACACCCCTAGTCATACCCCGCAAATTACAAATCAAGCCCATCTCAGAAGAACCAGAAGAACAAAGAAAACTTAGAGAAAAAATGTCATTAGAAAAAATGAAGATGGAAATAGAACTACTCAAGCTGAGAGCTAAGACGAATGAAGGAAAAGTAAAAACCATAGACGAGGAAATCAACGAAGAAGTCATCAAACTAATAGACGACATCAATACTGAAACATTACCAGCACTATGGAATGAAGAATGTGAAAAAGAGGAACTTAAGTCCCTCCAACGATGGGAAAAGAGCACCATCTGGTTTTTAGATTATGAAACCAACTTCAAAAATGAACACATATCCAACAACCCCTTCATAAAATTAAGTAAATCAAAACCAAATACCAACAGAATGGAACAACCACCAAGAAATCCTAACACACTCTACACCAGAAAAATACACTTAAAACACACCCCACACTACCTACACCAACCCCAAAACACCTACAGAGGCCCACCACACCAGTTCGAAAATAGATATACCAACAGAACAGAACAACCACCAAGAAATCCAAACACACTCTACACCAGAAAAATACATTTAAAACACACCCCACACTTTCACGAACCTAAGAGCCACAACTCCCAACTCGCATAAACAAAGACCTTATAATAGAAGGACTTAGATTTATTTTAGAGAACAATTACTTTATTTTTGACAATAATTTCTACAGACAAAGATCGGGAACAGCAATGGGCACGCGTACTGCACCATCTTTTGCCAACCTAGTGATGGGATACCTCGAGAAAATACTCTACCAGATAACACTCGAGAAATCTGGAAACACCTTCGCCACCTATATCCATAACAACTGGAAAAGATACCTCGATGACTGTTTCATCATCTGGGACAAAGGTATAGAGAAACTTGAGGAATTTAAAATACTATTAAATGGAATAAATGATAATGTACAATTCACGATGGATCACAACGAAAAAGAATTACCATTTTTAGACATCCTCATTAAGAAAACCGGCAAGAAAAGAGACAGATATCTACTATAAACCGATAGACTCCAAACAATACCTACCCTTTGATTCATGCCACCCACGACACACTAGAATAAATGTCCCTTTTTGTTTAGCTAGAAGGATCTGCACCATAATATCAGACACAAACACCCGACACACACGTCTCCAGGAACTTAGAACCACACTCACAAATAGAACTATCCACAGCCCCTAATAGACAGTGCAATCCAAGGGCACTCAAATTAAGTATAGAAGACCTGAGACAAAAAAAAACCAAAAAAGAAAGAACAATTAAAACCCTTCCCTACATCTCTACACACAACCCACTCAACAATGAGGCCTTCAGCACCATACTACAAGCACAGCCCTACTAAAGGGAGACCCAAAGATGAACCGGATCCTCGAAACACACACCATCATTAAAAGTAAACGGCAACCAAAATCCTTGAAAAGGATTTTAACCCAAGCTAAACTGCACTCAACATCAACCACAAAACCAGCAGTTAGAAAATGTGGAAGGCCCAACTGCGGAATCTGTGTCATCTTGATAGAAGGTTCAGAATTTATACTAGAACAAGGCCACCAGTTCACCATTAGAGCAAACTTCACCTGCGCATCAGAAAACTTAATTTACGTCATAACATGCGCAGGCTGCAATAGGCAGTATATAGGCCAAACAAAAAATAGCTTACGTAACAGGATGGCGGTACATAAATCACAAATTAGAAACCCTGAATACTGGAAAATACCGGTCAGCGGACACATAGATAGATGTGCTGGAAATGTAAATCCGAAATTTACAACTTACCCGCTTTATAAATTCAGTGACAATGCAACCTTCACACAACGCCAAAATAAAGAACTGTATTTCATCAAAAAATTTAGACCAAGTTTAAACACCCTGGGCCAGGAATATTAAAACAAAAGATTGGTCCTCCGAAAAGGAGAAGCAAAATTCCACCACAGCCGCTACCTTAAACAGTCACTCACACTGACGGAAATATGTCTTAGGGAAAAGGGAAAAAATTTATAAAAAGATCTCTTCGAACAGATCTAATCCTGATGGACTGGCCACATACGATACAGCTAAGGGTCAGACCCGATTCGGATTGGTCAACACATTGATGACGTCTCGTTCTGCTAGACTGGCCACCTAACGGGATGATTGGTCAAAACAGTGATGACGTCCCGTTACGCTGGACTGGCCACCTAGCAGGATACAGACAATGGGCAGATCTAATACAGCTATAGGTCGGGATTGGTCAGAATATTGATGATGTCCCGTTCTGCTTGACTAGCCACCTAACAGGATACAGACAAAGGGCAGATCTAATACAGCTATAGGTCGGGATTGGTCAGAATATTGATGACGTCCCGTTCTGCTTGACTAGCCACCTAACGAAACGATTGGTCAAAACATTGATGACATCACGTTCCGCTGTACTGGCCACCTAACAGGTGATATAAAACCCAAACAATTCACAAGGTTCGCCAGAACTGTCCAGCGGACACCAACCAAAAGTCATCACAGTTACTCAAGGTAAAATCTAAAATGAATTCCTCGCTTTTTCAAGAACATCAATTTTTTATATTGACTGCACATCACCACTATGAACTATTTTTTATATTGAATACATATCACCACTATGAACCACTGCATCATACTCTTTAAACATATAGCATGAACTCACTTCACTATATATGAACTTTTGATGTCTGACTCTATTATATATTATATATGAATTTTTTATATTTGATAGCATGAACTATCTTCTTTATATATAATCTTTTTTGATAAGGTTCATCATTTCAAGAACCGAAACATGTTAAATAAATAATGTATATATAAAAATTAAAAATTTGTCTAATATAGCAGCATTTTCGAACTTCATTTTTCACAAATATATACCCACTCATACGAGCTAATCTTATTATAATATATATATATTATAATATATATATATATATATATATATATAATTTACAAAATAAGGGCAAAAGAAAAATTCTAATGCCAAATATGCTGAAAAAACGACAAAATTGTAAATAACCATTATAATTTATGCGTCTCAAAACAAACCGATAGAAATTTCTAAAAAATCCGTTATTACCGTATTGGTTCCAATTTCGGGGCTAATTCATAAGAATTTTCCCCTCTTCAGCGATAAATATGTGAGATATAAGTGAAATACTTACTCATACCCATGGAAAAAGCAACCCCGAAATTGGGACCAATACGGTAATAACGGATTTTTTAGAAATTTCTATCGGTTTGTTTCAAGACGCATAAATTATAATGGTTATTGACAATTTTGTCTTTATTTGGCATATTTGGCATTAGAATTTTTCTTTTGCCCTTATTTTGTAAATTATTTTTATAAATTTAACCTTTAAAGGTATTTTTTGATATGCTGGCCATTGATCCTACATCACACACACACACACACACACATGGCAGGCTTCTTTCAGTTTCTGTCTACCAAATCCACTCACAAGGCTTTGGTCAGCCCAAGGCTATTGTGGAAAAGGGTTGCCCAAGATTCCACACCTGTGGGACTGAACCCAAAACCATGTGGTTGGAAAGCAAGCTTCTAACCACAAAGTGTGCTAAATCTATAGTGCTGGATAAGTTCAGAGAGAAGGGCATGAAAATATGGAATTGTTGCTGGAAGTCATGATTGGTTAGATATTTTCTTTTTATCACATGGGTAACATTCTAGCAAATTGTGACATTGAGTGTAATGATCTGATTGCTGAATATTCCTGCTACAGACACAAGGGTGAATAGTTTTATCAAACTTGTCAAACTTATTGTTTATCATTATTTTTATTTAAAAATGTGGAAACATTGGTATTAACATTTGTATGTTCCTTACTTTTGAAATTAATATTTCTGTTTAATATTTTAAAAGATGAGAATAGACAGCAACAAGATACATGCAATGACAGAACAAGAATTAAGTAGGAAAACAAAACCAACTCTCATTAGAAAATTGTTGAAAGAAGAAAAACTCATGTAAGAGATTTTGAATTTAAAAGTGAAAATGAATCAAATGAATGAGGTTGTATCTTATGTAATTAAGAAAAAAACAACTTATATTGAAGCTATGATTGAGGGTGAAAAACATTAACTAAAAAGATGTCATCCTTATCAATATTATTTATGAAAACTTCTGACAACACAGCTAAGGAAAAATGTCAAAGTTCCAAATGGAACTATACTTGTAAATTTCTCTTCGGACAAAGATAGAAATAATGCTCTTGATGCATCAACAAAAGATCAGTTCTCTAAAACATACAGAAAAACTTTGACCAAAATTGATGTTACAACACTTTGATGCTGATGTCACAAAGGTAAACATTATAAGTATGATATGAGAAAAAAAAAAACCATGATCTGGTTGAATTAATGACAGATGAGGAGCATCCCCTTCAAATCATACATTAAGACAAAATCAGAGTTATTGTGTTCTTAAATGTTCAGCAAAGCTTGCAAACCAAATAATGCAAAATGGTAGGACCTTTATTGGTTTGGGAAGTTGCTATATTATTAAGTTTTACAATGGCACAAATACCAACAATTCAGTCATTGCTCATCTATTTGCAAGAACAATGATATGTGTGGTCATTGGGCAAAGACAACACCCTTTTACAGTGTGCACTAACAAACAAAAGTCAATCTGTATAAATTACCATAAACTATACAAAAATTTTGATCACATTTCTCACAATTCGAAATGTCCATCTTATGTTACCAAAATAGAGAAAGTTAAGCATAACACAGAAACATGAATAGGGATGTACTTGACGTTATTCATGATATTTACAACTCAATAAAATTTACAAATCAATAAAAAGCTAAATGTGAAGAATATTCAATCAATGAGTTCAATAATAAATTCAGTTTCAAATGCATGATTTTTTCTGTTTCACACATCAACATTTTGCAGCCTGATTGCAAATTATGATGTGCTAAATTTTTTGATGAAAACCTTAAAAATTCAATACTCAGTTATTTGTGTTACAGAGATGTGAACAAGAAAAAAATCACAATGAAAATATTTTCAATATTAACAGGTACAAATTCTTTGCAAATCTAGACTATGAAGGAGGAAGAGTAGGAATTTATATTTGTAACAAAATTGATGACATCAAAATATCCAAAGACTGACTTTTGAGTTATCATGCAACTTTGCTTTTAGAGATGTTACACGAAAAGTTTGGGATCAAGAAGAGAGTTATTGTTA
Source organism: Octopus sinensis (assembly GCF_006345805.1). Taxonomy (NCBI): domain Eukaryota; kingdom Metazoa; phylum Mollusca; class Cephalopoda; order Octopoda; family Octopodidae; genus Octopus; species Octopus sinensis. Next base: position 21,878,385 of record NC_043016.1, on the reverse strand, counting down.
GATCAATTTATAGAACCCCAGACAAAAGTTTAAATGATTTTCTCATTAAATTTAATTCCATTTTACACAAAATAGCAATGAAAAACAAGCCTTGTTTCATTACTGGTGAGTATAACATAAATCTGGCAGATGACAATATAAATAATATTGGTGGCCTATGCCAGGGGCATAACCATCCCACTTATGTGTACCTTTTCCTTCTTTGGACACTAAAACTCTGCTTGCAAAGACCTGTTGAGGCAAGTGAAATCAAAATCAAATTCGATGACTGGCTCCTGTGGTAGCAGGGTGCAAAGAGCACCATACGAGCATGATTATTGACAGAGCAACTAACCGGCTTACGTGCCAGTGGCACTTAAGAGGCACCATTTGAGCGTGATCACTACCAGTGTCACCTTACTGGCACTTGAGCCCCGTGCTAGTAGAGTATTAAGAGCACCATCCAAGCGTGATCATTGCCAGAGCAGCTATCTGGCCTCCATGCTGGTGGCACGTAAAAGACACCGTTCGAGCGTGATCGTTACCAGCATCGCCTTACTGGCACCTGTGCCAGTGGCATGTGTAAAGGATTCGAGCGAGGTTGTTGCCAGTACTGCCTGACTGGCCCCGTGCCGGTGGTATGTAAAAGCACCCACTACACTCTCAGAGTGGTTGGTGATAGGAAGGGCATCCAGCTGTAGAAACTCTGCCAGATCAAGATTGAGGCCTGGTGCAGCCATCTGGTTCGTCAGCCCTCAGTCAATTGTCCAACCCATGCTAGCATGGAAAGTGGACGTTAAACAATGATGATGATGATGGTGTTAAATATCAGCATTTGGAAGCATTGAAGAGTAATCCATTCTTCCCTCAAATATGTAGTGATCTAAGAACACAAGAAAATAAAAATAGCAGCACGTAATAGACATTTTTGGCAATGATTTATTTAACCTTGAGGTACAATTATTTTTGAAGTATCTAACTACATTCTGATATTCTCAATAACTAGTAATGGGCAATCAGAAGATAATGGTACAAACAAGAAATATATTTATATATAAACAAATAGATAATGATTGTGAGAGTAGGTTCAGAGAATTCAAAAAACAATATGACTTTGGCTTTGTTAATAGTTGCTTTGATCCAGATGTAAATTATATTGAATTTATAAAAGCAATAAAATTGGCAATTGATTCATGTTTTCAAACTAAGAAGCTGTTTCTAGTGAAAAATAGGGAACTCACCCCGGTAATCAAAAATCTTATGATCAATAAAGTCCAGAAATCATCTTTACAGAAACTATTATGAGAGCAAATTTGAGAACACAGTGCAACATAATTATTATAAAAGTTGTGATAAAATACTCAAAAGTTACTTAAGAATGGCTAAAAATCAGTACAACACAAATTTATTTGAGAAAAGCTCTAAAATTATTGGGAAACTTTAAATTATTTAAGAAGTAAAACTAAAATAGAAATAACCAATGCATTCAATAATTATATTATAATGGCAAGAGAAAAGTTACAAAAATAATTTCCTATTCCTAAAGGGAATCAGAACTCATTTAGCTCCATGATAGCAGTGCACTCATATGTCCCCTATTGATGAAGCTGAAGTGGAATCATTAAGAACAAAAAAATAGAATCTGCCAGTATTTATGGTATTTCCAGAAATATATATAATTATAACATTTGATCTTATCATCAACCCATTAACTACAATTTTTAACCAATGTATCAAAATCAGTAAATTTCCTCAAGAAATGGCCAATGCAAAAATAATTCCTGTTTTTAAAAAGAAAAATGAAAATGTCATGTTAAAGTACAGACCCAATTCAATCTTATACCTCTTGAGAAAATAATTGAGAAAAGACTTATGAAGTATCTTGACGATAACAATAAATGGGTTCAAAATTGGTAAGAGAAAAAAAAAAGAGCGTCTTAAATGGAAAACCAATTTGGTTTTAGGAAAGGTTCTAGCACTGAATTAGCATTAGGATGTTTGATGAATAATTTATACAAATCTACTGAGAAAATGAGTTTAACCTAGGCACCTTCATGGACATGAGCAAAGCTTTTGATACAGTTAGTCATGATATATTGTTACAAAAATTGAAATAAAAGGAAGGTAATTGGATTTATTCAGAGGCTATCTACAAAACAGAAAGCAATGTGTATCTTTTATGGAAGAAATATTGTCTGTTGGCAACATAAGTATTGGGATACTACAGGGATCAATCCTTGGACCAACACTGTTTCTAATATATGTAAATGATCTTTTCAATGAAAAGTGAAAAATGTTAATGTTTTCAGAAAATACCAGTGTTTATGTGAGAAGAAACTCTTTGGAAGAAATCACTGAAATTATGAATAATGAATTGAATGATATCACATGGTGGTTTATCATTAATAGATTTTTCTTGAATGCTTGTAAAACTAATTGCATTGTATTCAAACCTGTATGTAAAAAAATGTCCTAAAGATGCTCGATGGATTGATGATGAATAATTCTGCTCTTTAGAGGGTAGACTGTGTTGAGCTTTTGGGTATAACAATAAAGGAAGATCTACACTGGAAAAATCATATAGGGGATGTCAATATAAGATTGTTCTGTCTCATGGGTATTGTGTTCAAGATTAGACCTTATGTAAATTATAGAGCACTACTTTCTCTTGATAGACCAGTAATATATCTGACGTTGATTTATTCAAATGTGGTATGATGCAATAAACACAATTATTTTATAAACAAAATTTTATTTATCAAAAATGTTCTTGAGAACATTGGAAAGAGCACATCGTTTAGTACATACCAGTCCTCTTTTTAAAAAAGACACTATTTCAATAGGAAAAGTCAATAGGAAAAGGTTATTATTATTTGCTCATAAATGTCAATTTGATATGTATATACCTTTCTTATTGAGGAAGATGACCAAATTTGAAGTGAATGGTAGGAAATTAGAAATCAGAACAAAATATTCATTGATAGGATTAGTCTAAATAGATCAGAGAACATGTCAGATTTTGCTGTATGTTCTACATACAATGGTTCGCCTGATGATATCAAAGTCACATAAAATATCAATATTTTTAAGTGAAAGCTAGGACAGCTTATTGATAATGAGATTGAGAATGCGGAGTAAGGTTAAAACTTGTTGATCCCACCTTGACATTGATGATTTTCTTTGACCATGTACCATCCTTACATTGGGAATAGTAGTGTATATTCTTCTATTATTAATCTCTTATTGATTAGATTGAACCTTATTCCCTATACTCAGGTATCAATAACATGACAATTAGATTATTTATTTATGTTCACAAAATATCTTATGACATGAGTTGTCACAAAATATCTTATGACATGAGTTGTACTCATGGTTTCTCTGGCCAATAGGCTGTGCACCTGTAGACATTTCTTCTGAGGTACATTATAGCCTCAAAGCCTAACTAGAAAACTATAGTGTAGTGTCTAGAGGGCAGCTGATTTCCACAACAGAACCCATCTTTTACTTATGGTCCCACATATCTGGCCAGTTGTATTTTAACTTATTGACGGTTTTAATTTCTAAGTTCTGTCAATATTCTTTTAACCCATCAATTTCAATATTGTCAATGTATGTATGAATGGATGTGTGTATGTATATATGTATGTGTGTGTGCATATATGTATGTATGTATGTATGTATGTATGTATGTATGTATGTATGTATGTATGTATGTATGTATTATTATTAGCAGTATCATCATTTAACATCTATTTTCCATTCCGACATAGGCCAGACATTTTGACAGGGTCCCGCAAACTGCAGTGCTGCACTGAGTTCCATTGCCATCTTTGGCATGGTTTCTACAGAATACCAGCCACTTTACAATGTTTACTGGCTAGTTTTTAGTGCCTCTAAAAAGTTTTTAGTCAGATTGCTGAGTAACTTACAAGAAAAAAAAAAGAAATGGAAAAGGAAAATTTGAAAGTGGGGGATGGCTTTATGCCAGGTGTTGAAGGGCTGCGTGTCTTACTATAAAGGAGATACATGACTACTCCACATTATATATAAGTGTGAGTGAATGTCGTTGGAAAAAGAGATAAAGATGGTTGTGTGCCAGAGCAAACTCTCAAAGTACAAGAAAGTGAGCATAAGAGAGGATAGACTGTATGGACAGTGGGTCACAGTAGGGGACGAGAGAGTGTATACTTTCAAAAGAGTGTGAGGGGAGGATAACAGATGGCTAAAATGGTTAAAGATGGTGGTAGTAGTGAATGAAGTAAGGATGGGGAGATGTAAGGTGGGGAAGATAGAAGTGGCTCAGGAAAGATAGATTGATGTGCAAGGTATAGGAGTATGTAGAGGGTTATAGTGAGTAGAGCATAAGAACAGATATGTGAAGGTGCTGTGAAAGGTAGCAGATATGTGATGTGTGAAAATGAAAGATGACTGAGGTGAGTGATAGATAACTGGAGGCAGAGAAAGGAGATGGTCCAAGGAAATAGTATGGGCAGGGCTGATAATGAAAAATGTAAGTGGTTCCAGTGGGGAGTGGAGGAAAAGTAACTGGAAGGGAGGGGATCTAATATGTGCTGGTTCTGCTCTCAAGTGATTACAGTAGCTGAGTAGCATTATAGAGAGAGAAGTGATAGATTTTAGGGGATAAAAATTAGGAGAAATGCTGAACATGTTAGAGAGGAACAGGGACAGGGCCCTGTGTATTAACACATAACCAAGGTGGTTTTAGGATATTAATTTTGCTGTTATGGATAGGTTTCCACGACAAAATTCCAATCATTTCAGTCCTTTGTCATTTCCTCCATAAGACTCAAATAGCTTGAAATCAGACTTTAATACTTCATACCATGTCTTCCACAAGTTCCATCCACTTTAAGTGATCAACACTTCTTTAAGCAGCTGTCCTCATCTAAATGCATCATATGACCAAACCAACACAGCCTTCTCTGCTGATGAGTCTTCTTCAATGCTGTTTGTACCAAGCATCAGATAATCTGTCTTTCATTAGAATTTTTGTGCCAACAGAGGAAATAAGCTCTCTGAACTTCCTCATTCTATTCTTATTCTAGCAACTACACTTTCAGAACATTCTTCTAATTAGGTCACCTAGACAACAGAAACTCATTACTACCTATAGGGATCCTCCAGGGTATTTAGGAAAATTAATTTCCCATGTATCGGAAGTCTATCACACACACACACACACACACACACACACACATTTATGCTCTTTTTTCCCTCACTTCACTTTTTTGTATCTTGAAGATCCACCTTCATAACACATCATTACTGCTATTTTATGTTGCTTTCTAGCGCCTCTTCTGGCATTCCCACCCTTTTTTCTGTAATGTGTGTAGTCATGTAACTCCTCTACTCCAAGAAACTTGTCTGTTCTGGCTCCTTCTCTCATACTTTAACCTCTCATCTCCTTGCATGAAACCACCTTTCTCTTTTCTATAGCTTCACTTAGTCTTGTGAACTGCATGGCAACTCCACCCAATACACTCTATAAAGTAGTTGGCATTAGGAAAGGTATTCATCCATAAAAACAATGCCAAAACAGACACTGAAACATGATGTAGTCCTTGGAGCTGCTGGATTCTGTCAAACTATCCAACATGTCCCAGCATGGAACATGAACATTAAAAGATGATCATCATCATCTTCATGATATGTATGTCTTGACTAAGTGAAATTATTTATGCTTCCAGGGAAGATAGAACAATCATTAGGTGGCAATTGGAACCAACACAAAATCAGAAAAGGAAAAATATCGAAAGTTCTTCAAAAGTGATATGCTGTTAAGAAAAAGACACTCTGATTGTTTGGAGACAAGAGGACAGCTGTAGACATGTTTTTGCCTCTGTAGGCATTATCAGCTCAGTAGATGCTTGATCTTATGTTTAGCAGAATAAAACACTTTGACATATACATAAAAGAGTAGAAGGTAATTATAGCCTAAACATTATGGATAAATGGAACAAAAATATAAACACCATTCAAGATAGATTTACTAAAATTATCTCCACTTCCAGAGATGATAGAAAATTCACTTGATAGCAATTTGGCTTAATAAAGTCCGTTAAAGCAGAAACAGATACAAAGAGCTGTTCTCTTGTCTCCATACAAACAAAATTTCTTTATCTTCTCATCTCATTTGAAGCTGGTTGCAGTTCCCATCAAGCAATGGTCTCTACCTTCTTTGGAAGACAATACATCTTCTAAGGTATTTAATATATCCATATTCATCTTTGTTGTTAAAGTACATCAAATGCATACCACTGACAGTTATTTCTCTCAACTCATTTTTGTTTCTTAATGTTTGTGTGTGTGTGTACACACAAAAGAATAGAAATACATTGATAAATGGAAGTTTTATTATTTAATATGGAATTCGTCCACCTTTGGCTTCAGTTATAACTTTAAACGTTGAGGAATTGATTCATACAGGCTCTGAACATATGTTAAAGGAATTTTGAACCATTCTTCAGGTCTTCTTTAGGTCTTCCAGCAAAGATGGAAGAGGGAAGCAATTCCTCACTTGTTGCTCCAAAATGCACTATAAATGTTTGATTGTATTGAGATCTGGGCCAAGAGAATTCCATGGGTGCCTAAATCATCCCAGAGCCACTTCTATGCTTCATGGTAATAGCCAAACAATCAGGGCTGATAGCTTCTGCAGAATGTTTCTAGGCATAAATTCATTCTGGAGGGGGAAAATGAGTAAATGATGATCTATCAGAAAAATTACATTGCTCCATTGAGCCATTGATGGTCTAAACATCATTTTTTTCCCATTATAAGTGTCAATATAATGCAGGAGAGGCTTAGCAATTGCACACCCCCACACCTGCTTCCAAAGCATCCAGCTCTCAACAAACAGTTTTAGATGACATGGGATGTTTGCTGTCATATTTCAATGGTTTTTAGACACAATGCATTTCCCTATTATGCAGTTCCTGTTTGAGCTTTACCTTCTGTTCTGATCTATATATGCCCAACATAATTTTATAGACTGTACATCTCAAAATTAACAATTCAGTAGTTTAAATGCCTGAAATTCCAGCCTTCCATACTCCAACAATTTGTCCTCTCTGAAAATCAGATAGGTTATGTATTTTAACTTATTTAAATGTAAATATCTGTGAAAAAAGCAGAAGATTATATTACAAAGTACAAGGTATACATAATGCATATGAACACATAACCAGACTTGAAAAGTTTTCAATTTCTTATATTGTTAATATAAAAAATAGTTAAATAAAAAGTGTATTTCCATTATTGTGTCCAACTCCTATACATTTACTTATATATACATATTCATATATGGATGTATATGTGTGCATGTATATTCACCTCTGACAATAGAGAGCAGTTGCCATATTGACTAACTCTGATGAGAGAGAGGACAGAAGGAGAGAGAGATGTAAAGAGAGAGAGAGAGAAAGAAAGAAAGAGAAGCAGGAAGAGAGGGCGATGCACGATGGAAGGCAAGAGGCATAAAGAGAGATAGGGAAAGAGAAAGAAAGAAAGAAAAACGAAAGAGAGATAAAGAGAGAAATCACCACTGAGATGCTTAAACTATTGGGCAGTGTGGGTTATGGTCTTGTTACCGGCAACATAAATCAGGTAGTTCATGAAAGAGTCATACCCAATGACTGGAGTAGAAGCACCATAGTTAACTGCTACAAGGGTAAAGGTAATGCTTTAAGGTATCAAATCATTGGATCAGATGATGAAAGTTACAGAGAGGATCATAGCCCAACTAATTATGGAGAGAGTTAGCCTAGATGAGATGCAGTTTAGTTTTGTGCCAGGCAGAAGCACCACTGATGCTAAATTCCTGGTAAGGGAACTGCAGGAGAAATATCTAGCCAAAGATTATCCTCTGTACTTGGCTTTTGTTGACTTGGAGAAAGCCTTTGCCAGGGTCCCCTGATCCCTTATCTGGTGGTCAATCTGGAAACTGGAGATAGACAAGTGGTTGGTAACAACTATACCAGTCCTGTACAGGGATGCTGTCAGTAAGGTGAGGGTTGGCAACGAGTATAGTGAAGAATTCTGGGTAGAAGTGTGGGTTCACCAAGGATCAAGTCCTCAACCCCCTCCCTCTTATTCATCATAGTCATCCAGGCAAAAACAGATGAATTCTTCAAGACAGACTGCCCCTGAAAGCGTCTGTTCCCTTTTTGATAGTAGGACATTGTCTTCCTTTTCTATTTAGTGTCACTCTTGTAGGGAGAGAGTAGCTACTGAAGCCTCATCAGCTGAGTCACTCTACTACCACTGGCATTTGGAATTTACAGCGTACAGTACAGAATCAGCAATTATTTTCTTCAGATTTTCAAGAGCCACAATTGCTTCAGAAGATAAAGATGAGAAAGATAAATTAAGCAGTGGTTGTATTATATCAACAACCCTTGGAGTCCATCCCACATAATAAGCAAATAATCCAATAATTTGGAACAAGCTTTTAGATTCTGAAGAAGCTTTTAAGTTTCATTAATAGTTCTATTTGTTAGGGAACAGCAGAAAGTGATTCTTTGATAATCTGATGTCCTAAGAATACAATATTAGATTTTCTTTATATTTATAGTAAACCCATAATTCTTGATACATATTAGGAATCGTTATTGATTTTTGTCATGTTCTGTAATGTTTTTTTTTCTACATATAACAAAATCAACAAGATACAGTAGACATCACTTCATTTGTTAAATTCAAAGTCAATCTAATGGATTGCAATATCCTAACATTGACCTTAAAAGACAGTGAAGAGTTTTTAGTCTGTTAACCCTGCTGTTACTGTATTTATTTCGAGATCTTTGCAAGGTCATGGGGATGGCCTCTCTCACTCCTTCATTATCAAAGGAGCAAACAATCCAACAGACATCCAAGATGTGATGCAACATTCTATCGATGGATATGTTATTCAGAGCGTTAACTGCAGTCACTCTTCCTTTCTCCCACAGCATTGTGCACCATGCATTAGGGGGTTTAACCCACACTTTGTCTCCGATCTGAACAAATGACTGCTGCAGTGCCTCTCTGGAGTGTCTCCATTCATACTAGAATACGGTTCTTTGCAGGATTGATTCTTCATCTTGTCATACCCTGGGTGACATATTGTACCAAAAAACTACCTCAGTGGGGAGATTCACTCCCTCTCAGCTATAACTTTGATTGTGTGAGTGTGTCATTCCACAACCTCCTTCCCACTGGGTCTGTATGCAGCTCTGAAGAAACATGATGCTCCACCTTTTGAGCATATCCTTCAGCTGCTCAAAATGAAATACTGTGCTTTTGTCCATCAACAGTTCATCTATTGATCCCCTTGCCAGGAATACTGTATTCCCCATCTCTGCAATCTTGGCTGCAGTCTCTGTCCTGATTTCTCTCCATATTGCTATTTACCCTGGCTCACAGTCAACCATTGAAAAGTACAACCTTCCCTGATAGTGCATCATGTTTATCGCTAGCTTCTTCCAGTGTCTTCCTCCACTCAAATCTTTCCTGTTTCATGTACACTCAGCACAGGATCCATGGCTTGACACCTGTCACAACTATCAACTTTCAACACTCTCCCTGGTGACACCAGGGTCAGCCAGCTAAGTCAAAAACAGATTCCTGTTGATGTCTATGTGGTGCATGTTGTACAACCTCCTCACTTCTGGACACATGATGCAGCCACTCCACTCCATAAATCCTCTTCCACCTCCAACCAGTACTTTTTAACCCTGGTTAGAGCATTAGCCTTATTTTTTTTATCAAAGGTACCAAAACTACTGGCAGCTTCAGGCAAAACTCAGCAGCTAGCTCCCTCAGGATTCCCAGGTGATGCTTAATAATCATTTCCACAGCTCCTTTCATGTCGATCCTCTTCTGGTTGATAATTACTATGCTACCCACCTCTATATGGTGATAGAATGTCTGAATCTTGATAGCATGCAGTCCTTATCCCAGCACTAGGTTCACACCATTTAACTTAGCATCCAGTTCAGCTACACTGATTGTAGTCATCTTTCCTCTTGAGCCACACTATGTCTTCCACCTCAACAACTCCCATTTCCTGAATGACTCCTATTGCTATGTTACTTGCATCACACCATACAGTCCCTTTTACTGTTTCAGGCACATACCAATTGTCTTTCACTGGATCCTCTGTTTTCACTCACTCCAAGACATCTCACAAAATTATAACCATCTTCTCTCCCACTTTATCATCCCAGTTCATTCTTTAGATGGCCTTGTGATGTAGTTACATGCAGTTTGGAGCCACCCTGCAACAGAACAGTGTCCCACTAGATTCTCACACATTAAGAATAGCTGTAGCCTATTCATACCTTTGTACCTGGGACCTCATTACTTCTCTGAAACAAGCCTACCTGATTTATCTCGTTTGAACCTGAGCCCCCAGTACCATGCCTCCTTCTATAACCTTCAGTGATTCTGCTGTCAACCTGAACCTTCTCAGATGACCCACAATTTCCTTTGCTGATGCTGCTCTATAACCTATCTGGATGTCATCAATATAAGAACTTTGGCCTTTCACCCCAAAATCACCGTGAGAATCTTTGCTGTGATTTTTCGTGTTGAATTCAGACCAAAAACCAGCTGAGGCAGACAGTACATTGTGCCCTTGTACCTCACTAGTTGGTACTTGCACAACTTCTCAAATATGTGGAGCTGCAGATGTGCTAATCTGAGGTCAACAATCATAGTTGCTCCTGTCATTTGCTTCCATTCCCCCAAGTTTTCTACTCATACATCTGCGGCCCCACTGATATTTAGCAGGATACATGCTTGTTCAGCTCACAAAAGTCAAACTTTGTTCTTTGGACTACAGCCATCATCATCAGCACACCACTTGTTGCCTCTTCTTCCCATCATATCAAAATACCCTCCTCTATCCATCTGTCCACTTCTCTCTCAAACCTGTTCCTAGCCTCTCCTCTCAGAGTGTGCTTGTAGCAATTCACTCTGTCTCTCAGTTTTGTGGGGAGGCTCTTCTTTCCAAAAATACTCCGCTGTCCATCTTTTTGCCATCAGACTCAGCCTAGAAGTTCCCGCCACTACATCAGTCCCATCCACTACCTCACTGACTACAATCACTTCATCAATGTCCCTTGTACTTCTTGCTCTACTTCACTGATAACCTTGCACCAAACATATGTACCATCCACTGCACTGAGGCTAGTTTTTCTTCCCCATCTCCCTACCATTTTTACATCACCAGGGTTGTTGTGCAACCCATATCAACAAGAGCTCATGCTCCCCTTACCTCCACTGGGACCCTTTTTACGGGCAACAAATGTAGGTGCACCTCTAATCAATTGCAGGGGGAACTACTGGCCTTGTAGTTCCCCTCTCTTTGATTCCCTGTTTGCAATAGCTTGCAGTGCCTGGGCTGGGCACATCAGTAACACACCATTTCAGATTCTGGTTTTGTACAGTCTGTGACCACGTGCAGGACCCCAGCACCTAAAGCATGGTCCCTTATACATCTGTCATGTTATACTCCTGTTTTTGCTATTTACCACCTGCCTCTTCATCCTTCTCATATCCACTATCACCATTGCCACAACATAGCATGTTGTTGTTCTGTGTTAACCCTCACATCTTATCCACTAAGTCACCCACCAACATTGTGTTTATGTCTGGCAGCTGCTGTAACCTCACTGAAATGTGATTGGGGAATCCAGTCACAAAAGCCAGCTTCAAATCTACTCCATCACTTCATCTGTAAACCCAGTTAACCCAGTTAATCTCCTGATCTCACTCACATAGTTGTTAACTTGATCACCAGTCCATCTCACTCTCCCAAGATTGTTGTAGGCTTTGAACACTTCTTTCATGTACACATCCTTCAGTTGCTTCAACCTCCACTTTCAGCTGATCTGCTCCATCGATTTCTAGATACAGATTCAGCACACTTCCCTCTAAGTAAAGTAGCATAAGATTATCCACTTCTTGAATGCTCTGCAACTTTTCCACAAGCTTCATCTTATTTATCCAGGCCACCACATCACCTTCACCATAAAACAGTCTCATTACTAATCCTAACTTTCATAGCCATCATGGGTGCTAGCAGTAGAAAGGCAGGAGATAAAAGGAAATATATCCTCACAACAGATAAACAGTGAGCCGAAATAGTTTGTTGAAAAAAAGGCAAAAATAGGGACACTCTTACTTCAAAATGAAATCAGAACAGAGTATCCAGCTCACTTCACAAGGATCAGTGGAACACTTTTCTGGTTGTAGACCGTCATTTCTGGCAATCAGTCCAGTTTTCTTTATTGCTGCTTCTGATGACCCATACTAATCGCTTTTACATTCCTTTCCAGAATTAACCAATTTGAACTTGGTAGTGAGAGCTCCTACTCACTCTATCAAACATTTCATAGAAACTAAGGGTACTCCTGCCTTTTCTTGCCCTTGTCGTCTCCCTTAGGAGAAATTGAAAGCAACCAAGGCAGAGTTCAATCATATGTTGCAATTTAGGTAATCCACTCTTCTTCCAGTCTATGGGCCTCTCCATTACATTTGGTTCCGAAATGCTCTGGATATTGGCATCCTACTGGGAACATTAGACATTTGAATTCGACCACTGTGCTGGATCAATATCCAATCGCTCACATCCAAGATTTTGCTTCTTCTCTCCACAGGTGTACTGTCTCTTCAAAACTGGATTTGGTCAAGGCTTACCATTAAATACCGGTGAATCTTGCTGATATACCAAAGACTGCTGTGACTACCCCTTTTGGGGTATTTGAATTTTTAGCTATGCCTTTCGAGTTTTGAAATTCTGCCAGTACCTTCCAACATTTCATGGATGAGGTCGTCATGATTTTGACTTTGTATACTCCTATTGACAACATTCTGGTTGCGAGTGTTTCACCTGAAGAACATGTCACTTACCTCCGCCTACTTTTTGATCAATTTAAGTAGTGTCAAGTTGGCATTAACCCCGGCAAAGTATGTTTCTGGTGCATCTTCACTTGTTCTTTTGGACCACATTATCAGCACTGATGGAATATCACCACTTCTGGATAAAGTGAAAGTTCTTCAGGATCTTCATCCACCTACTTTTTTGTGACTGCTTTGACAGTTCCTTGGTCTTCTTAATTATTATCACCATTTTATTCCACATTGTGGAGACCTATGTACTTTGCAGTTAGTTAGACACTTTTGACACTCACTTGAAGGTCACCAATTTATGATCTATATCAAACATCATCTGCTTACTTTTGCACTTCATTCTAAGCCTGACAAATACTTACCTCAGGCAGCTTGTCACCTAGGCTTGTTTCACAGTTTACCAATGGTATTCGTCATATCTCTGGTGCACAGAATGCAGTGGCAGATGCTCTCTCGCTCACCTTCAAGCAAATTCTTTGTCATCACCTTCAGATATTGACCTCCATCTCCTTTCTGTGGATCAGGCACCCCTAGAGTCAATCAATCTTGCTTTACCTGACTTTGCGACATGTAAATTTAAGTACTTGCTTGTGCCTACTTCTGATGCACAAATATTATGTGATATCTTGACAGATACACCTTGCCCTCTTGTTTCAGAGACTCAGTGTCAGACTGTTTTCCACACTCTGCATAGTCACTTACATCCTGGACCTTCAGCCACAGTGAAACTCATTTCAACTAGATTCTTCTGGTCGAATATGAGACGAGATATCACTGCTTGGTCACATTCTTGCCTTTTCTGTCAGAAATAGATGTATAAGTACATCTGTGCACCACTCTGGACGCTTGTTTGAACCACATCCATATCGATCAGCTTGGATCATGGCTAGTCAGTGAAGACTTTACATATCTCCTCACATGCATTGACCACTTTACATGTTGGCCTGAAACTGTACCTTTACGTGATATTTCAGCAGAATCAGCAGTGCAAGCCCTGGTATTGGGTTGAATATTGTGCTACAGTGTTCCTACCACGATAACCACTGACTGTGGTAGGCAGTTTGAATCCCAGCTCTTCCATGAGCTTTTGAAAATTCTAGGCGTGTAGTGAATTCAGACTACTAGTTACCATCCAGCTTCAAATTGTATGTTGGAACATTTCCACCACCAATTGAAGACTTCACTGTGTGCTTATCCTAACCAACATCGATGGAGTGAGAACTTATCCATTGTTCTTCTGAGCTGCCATTCAGCAGTCAAGGAGGATCTTGGATACTCTCCTGCAAAGCTACTTTAAGGAGAACTGTTATCTTTACTGGATCAGATGCTGGCCTCAGTGGACTTATCCACCAAAGATTCTGCTCTCTATGTCAACAAACTTTGTTCATATTTCACCAATCTTCTACCAATGACCTCTCAGCAACAGACTGTTACATCTTTGGTCTTGAAGGACCCACGTATTTCTTCGCAATGATTCTGTGAGAAGTCTTCTCACACCACCATGCACAGGGCCTTACTGTGTCCTTTCCAGCACTGACAAACTTTTCACCATATACATTAATGGGAGAAAAGAAACTGTATCAATTGATAGAGTAAAATTGGCTTTTACAGACACTCTTACAGCAGAGCCACATACTCCACTCACATACACTGTTCACCATGAAGCACATGCTACACCTTTGCATTCACTACCTTCACAATTGCACACACCTTTCCCACCTCCATCCCTATACATCACTACAACTTGTAGTGGTCGTTGTGTACATTGTCCCACCAAGCTGTGCAAGAATATTTATATCTGAACTGGTTGATGTAGTGCATTGGATCACCTTTCGTGCATGTTTTCAGTTTACCTTACTGCATTACTTTGCTTCTTTTTCATCATTTTGCTTTTTTCATTTTGCATTTATGTGTTACCTTTTGAAATATTATATTTTTTCCTTTATTTTGATTGCCTTTTCGGTCTAAGCAGGGGGTCATTTGTAGGAGAACTATTCCATTTTGGTGGAACAGTATCCATGTATGCATGATTCGGTTAGTGCAGCTAACTGTCATTCAACCCACACATAAATACACACCATCATCTTGTCACCAGAATCGTGTGAAAGCTTAAACAGTTCTGGCCAGGCTTTCGAGGCAATAAGACTTATCTACTATGTCCCTCACTGAACTCACAACCACTTGTAACTTTTCTAAGGAATGTACATTCTAAAACCTATTAGATTATGTAGCTGCTCAAGCATTTGCCATGTTTCTGATTCTTACCCTTGTGAAATACTGTAAGTGCATATTTTGTAATATGCCACACAAATACCATTTGAAAATTATCACATTTTGTAAAGAACTCTGGACATTTCTTCTGTTAACCTTGGATACCATTAAGCCATATTTCTTTATGTTATATCCAGCATTCTGAAAAGTTTCAATTTACTTCCTTCATTTTATAATAAATTATTGCCTCCACCCTAGTGAAGGTTGTTTGTTCCTTCTCAAGCCACGCCTGGCTCATAGCACCAGTTTCCCGGTTTCTTGGTGTATAGGTTCCCCACTAGGACAGGACGTCGGTCCGTCGCAGGTGAGCTGCAGGATGCAGGAGGAAAGAGTGAGAGAAAGTTGTGGCGAAAGAGTCAGCAGAAGTTCACCATTGCCTTCTGCTGGAGCCGCATGGAGCTTAGGTGTTTCGCTCATAAACACACACATCGCCCGGTCTGAGATTCGAACCTGTGATCTCTAGACCGCAAGTCCACTGCTCTAACCACTAGGCCATGTGCCTCCACTTAGTGAAGGTGGAGGTATTGTTTTCAGTTGTATTTGTTAGTTTTATTTGTGTGTGGACAAGATATTTCAAGAACCGCTGGATGGATTTGAATGAAACTTTCAGGGATATTTGGCCTCGTAACTGTCACAAACTGGGATCAATCCAGTACTGGACAAGGATTCTGGATTATTTTTCCTGTTTTTTTACTTAATTTTTTAGAGCAGTCGGTTTTATTTCAGATATTCTCATTTTAAAAATCATCTCTGGCTAATCATTGAGAGGACGTTGTTGTTGCCTTGGTGGAGGTTTGTGCATAAGAAATATGAAAGGAGAAATAGAAGAAATATGAAAGTGATCCCAATGTTACCTTGGTTGACACAGTTTTAGGATATGAGAAAGAACTTGAACAACTAAGTGAGGTAGAAATAGCTCTAGAAATTAAAAAAACAGGAAAGCATCAGGTGCAGATGCAGCACTGATTTAACTGATCAAGGGTGTAAGAGAGAGTACCATAATGATACTCCACAACCTCTTCTGTAAGAACTAGAGAGAGAAGGAATGGTCATCAGATTGGTGCACAACAGAATGTGTAGCTATATACAAAGAGAGAGACCTGTTTATGTGTGAGAATTATCAAACAGTTTCTCTAATACCACATGCAAGTAAAGTACTTTTGATTAACATCTTAGAACATTTGTAACCATTCTTTGAATAAGAAATAGCTAAAGAACAAGCTGGCTTTAGAAGTGGACATGGCACAATAGATCATCTGCACAATCTCCATACAATTTTAGGAAAAACAAGACCACACAACATTGGCTTTTGAATGTGTGAACTATAACCACATGTGGCACATTATGTATTATCTTAGCAATCCAAAATACCTCACTAGGCTCATCTAGCAGCTTTGCATCCAGCAAGAGTCCTGCATTCAAGTAAATGAGAACATAGAAAGGTTAAAAAATGGGAAAGGGGTTCATCAGGTTGTATTCCTTCTCTGTGCATGTTCAACATCTGCCCTGAGCGGATAATGTGAGAAGCAATACTGGATAATGTGAGAAGGTATGCAAATGATACTGCTCTGTTTACCAAAACTGAAATCAGACTACAAATGATAGAGTCGAAAAAGTATCAAATACACATGGTCTTTATCTCAAACATAAAAAAGACAAAGGTCATAGCAGTAGGAAAAGAGAAAGTAAATGTTAACATTAAACTGGCCAGGTTGAATTGTACAAATATCTTGGAGTCTAAATCTCTAATGAAGATACATGTAAGAAAGTAGGACACAACGAGTCGTGGCAAGAACATCCATGGAGAAACTTAACATCTGGAGCAGCAAAAACAAGGTTAGTGTGAACTCTCATTTGATCAATAGGCATTTATGGTTGCAAATCATGAACTCTGAAGAAATTTGAAAAGAACATAATAAATACATTTGAAATGTGGGTGTACAGGAGAATGATACGAGTCTCTTACATGGATCATCAGACAGGAATGTTACAACTAGGTGAAAGACAATAACTTCCAAAAATGTGAAAAGACAAAAGTTCATCTATTATGGCCATATTCAAAGAGCACCAATCTGAGATATTTTCTGCTTGGCTGCCTCTTTTCAATTGCTTCAATTTTTGTTCCAATTAATTTCATATTTTGGTGCATTGGTAAAGTTTTGTACAGTAATCATTGACATGGAATTAATTTTTGTCATAAATCAATGAATAAAAAGTTAATAGCTTTTAAAGTTTGCAAATTTTGGGTAATTTTAGCCAATCAAAAGTCACAGACATACAGGTGCCTGTTTCCATAGTAACAAGTCAAGATGTTGTCAAGATGCTTACCCAAGCAATCAATTTTCACTTATTAAATGCTTAAAACACATGAAATATGAGGTGGTCATGAGATATGCAAAAAATAATAGCTAAATTTTCTGAAAATTCACAAAAATAAAAAAATTATGAGGGGTTATATGCCATGTGCAAAGTAGAATTCTGCCAATATTTCATTTGTTTACAATTGACAACACATGTAAACACACAAAATGACAGCTTCCAAATCTTGTTTTCTAATTGAGTAAAAAAAATTTATCAAAATTTAAACATCTGTAACTTTTTAAAAAATTTTTTTCTGGAAAAAGTGAAGTAGCCTCTGAGATTCAGCATGGAAAATTATATCAATACGCAAAATTTTTGAATTTTCACTAAACTTTAAAATTTCTACAGGTGCAGCCAAACAGAAGAGATTCAAGGCCTGGGAAACATTATCATGGAAAGAAGCATAGAGGGTAGTAGATCAAGAGGCAGGCAAAGAACACAATGGATAAACAATACTAAGAGCTGGTTGGGTAAGAGTGGCAAGACAGCTGGAGAACTTACGTTTAATCGGGAAGACTTTCATTGAAGTATCATTAATCTGCTGCAGGTCAGTTAATAAAAAGTTATGCATACTTGCGCATGGCTTTTGGGTCAACTCTTGTTTATGTGTGTGTATTTGTGTGTAAATGGAAGCAAAAGGGGGACAGATGGATGGTAAGAAGCTTGCTTCCCAATCAATTAGTTACTGGTTCAGTCCCAACATCATTCGGATTTTTGCATGGGTATGTCTGCATTATCATTTTTGTTATTTATATTAATTTATGACTATAACTATTGTTTTTATAACTGTATCGATTTTTTATTAATGTATATATTTTTAACTTTAACGGTACACTGTATTCTTCCTTCATAATGATTTCATCATATTTTAAATATGTTAAATCTCCTTGTACATCCTTCCCTGAAGATGTTCTCACTTGTAGTATTTAACTGAATTGATTTAGTTAAATGAAATTAAATTTGGTTGATTTTATACTGCAAGCGACGAATTGAAACAATTGTAGGTCTGGTCTTGTCAATGTATTAATAAACTTTTATTAATCTTATCTCCATCTTC
This sequence comes from Octopus sinensis, assembly GCF_006345805.1. Classification (NCBI taxonomy): domain Eukaryota; kingdom Metazoa; phylum Mollusca; class Cephalopoda; order Octopoda; family Octopodidae; genus Octopus; species Octopus sinensis. Next base: position 21,859,799 of record NC_043016.1, on the reverse strand, counting down.
TCTTTTGGTTTTTATAATATTAATAAAATATATGTATGTGCCTATATTGTTAGGTATTCAACCAATCTAACCTTGGATAATTATATCCCTCATCTGCACTTTGATAGGTGTGTATGTGTGTATGCCTTTGTGTCTGTGTCCTCTCCGCATGCTTGAAAGCCAGTATTGATGTGTTTATGTCCACGTAACTTAGGCCTATAGAATAAGTACTAGGCTTAAAAAGAATATGTCCTGAGGTCAATTTCTTCGACCAAAACCCTTCAAGGTAGTGCTCCAGCATGGCTGTAGACAAATGACTAAAACCAGTAAAAGAATATCTCCTCAGGTAAACAGCCCTGCTTGATCTGTAGGAAAGATGTCGGCAGAAATTCCATAAGATGTACCCAGTGCAACTAAGGACATATAAGAGGTGCAGCAATATCAGAGGGAGGTTAACTGCAAAATTAGATTTTGTGTGTGGAAGGCGTACAGGTACAGTAAACATTAAAAAAGTATAGAAAATAGACTCCGTCAAATGCCATGGTGGGGTAAGCTAGAGGTAGTTGAAAGCTTCCATTATCTAGGAGACCAAGTTAGTGGCAGAGGTGGATGCTCTGAAAGCAAAGCTGCAAGAATAAGAATAGGCTGGGCAAAGTTCAGGGAGCTCCGACCTCTGTGGTAACAAAGAACCTCTCCATCAGAGTAAAAGGCAGATTGTATGATGCCTGTGTGCGAACAGCTGTACTACACAGCAGTGAATCATGGGCTGTGACTACCAAGGACATGTACAACCTTGAAGGAAGTGAAGCTTGTATGCTTTGCTGGATGTACAATGTCAGTGTACATGTTTGACAGAGTGTAAGCATTTTGGGAGAAAAGTTGGGCATAAGAGGAATCAGATGTGGTGTGCAAAAGAGACAACTGTGCTGGTATGGTCATGTGATATGTATGGATGAGGACAGCCTTGTGAAGAATTGTTGCACTCTAACTGTGGAGGGAACCCGTGGAAGAGGTAGACCTAGGGAGACACGGGAAGAGTTGGTAAAGCATGATATTTGAACATTGAGCCTCACAGAGACAATGATTTGTGACCAAGACCTTTGGCAATATACTGTGCTTGAGAAGACCCATTAAGCTAAATGAATTCACAGTCATAGCCAATGCCAGTGTCATGTAATTGGCACCTGTGTCAGTGGCACGTAAAAAGCACATTTTGAGCAATGTGTCTTATGGAGGTAAGGTGACCGATGCTGGTGGCACATAAAAAGCACCTGTTGAATGCTTGGCCCTACAGAGGCATCTGGCACTCGTGCTGGTGGAACGTAAAAAGCACCTGTCAAGCATGGGGCCTCACAGAGGCAATATGTGGTCAATGCTAGTGTTGGATAACTGACACCTGTGGCAGTGACACGTAAGAAACACCTTTCAAACGTTGGTCTTCATTCAGGCAATGATAAATGGCCAAGATCCTTGGCAATATGCCAGCGACATGTAAAAGCACACATTACACTCTCAGATGGTTGGCATTAGGAAGGGCATCCTGCTGTAGAAAACCATGCCAAATCAGACTGGAGTCTGGTGCAGCCCCTCAGCTTACCAGTCCTGATCAAACCGTCCAACCCATGCCAGCATGGATGACAAACGTTAAAAGATGATATATATATATATATATATCATCATCATCGTTTAACGTCCGTTTTCCATGCTAGCATGGGTTGGACAGTTCGACTGGGTCTGGGAAGCCAGGAGGCTGCACCAGGCTCCAGTCTGATCTGGTAGTGTTTCTACAGCTGGATGCCTTTCCTAACGCCAACCACTCTGTGAGTGTAGTGAGTGTTTTTTATGTTCCACCGGCACAGGTACCAGGGGAGGCAGGAAATGGCCATGATTGGTTGGTGCTTTTTACATTCCACCAGCACGGAAGCCAGTCAAAGTGGCGCTGGCATCGGCCACGTTCGGATGGTGCTTTTTACATGCCACCGGCACAGGTATCCAACTACAATTTCCATTGATTTTTATTTGATGATGATGTACTTGACTCAATAGGTCTCCTCAAGCACAGCAGGTTGCCCTATGATCCAAGGGAAGCACAGCAGGCCGTTCTGCAATCCAAGGTACTTTGGATGGGCTGGGGCTGCTATGTGAAGCTGGTGCAGGAAACAGCCATATATATATATATATATATATATATATATATATATATATATATATATACACCCACACACAGAATAAGACAACATATCAAACAAGATTTCAGGTGAAAACGTAATTTTATTGAGTAAAGGGAAAGAATCTTAAAGGGATTATATGTTGGTTAATTCCCTTGTGACAAAATTTATTCAAATATATATTTACACGCACGCATATATATATATATATATATATATATATATACTAGCAGTATCGCCCGGCGTTGCTCGGGTTTGTAAGGGAAATAACTATATAAGCATTTTTAGAGAGTTACTTCCTTTATAGATGCCAATTCGGGCTTTCTTAGCCATTTCTGTTTTGGTGTCTTCAAGCCATGAAGTCGTTGTTCTAAAAGAACGCTGGTCTCCTTGACAACGCTTTACGACGTTAATTTCCTTACACTCCCTTCCCCACAGCTTAACGAGGGAGGGAAGAAGGGGGAGAAGCAAACAGGTGCAGGTGTGACCATGGACGCCAACTCCGCCGCCATCGACATACGAAAAATTATGCATTAAAATGGAATAAAAAATGATGTTAAATTATTTTTAAAATCGTAGACTCATCGTAGACACGCGCTAATAGCCAGACGGGCTCGATATTAATCACGACTATAAGATACCCGAATTTGGTTAAACTGCACCGCAAAATGTGGGAGTAGTTAGGAATCTAAATCGAAGGGGACAGACACTCACACAACTACAGTTTTATATATATAGATTATATATGTTGGAAGGTTTATATATATATATATATATATATATATATATATAAGATATAAATATTTATTATTATGTAGTATATAATTATACAATTGTTAATTGTTATCCATCCGAGAATTTAAGTTTGAATATGTAATATACAAATACATATTGATAAATAGTTATTAAACGAACCAGATAGTATATTACTGGCAAACATTGTAGTAATTGGGTTGGAGTGAACGAATTAAATTGAGTCAAATTTATTGATTGCCTTAATTCTGTCTGTATTGTGTACGAAAACTGCATGTGATTGATCGTATTTACATAAAGAAATAATATTCATATGTTTAAAGTATTCGTATCATATTAGTCTATTACGATGTTTATTCTTGTATATACTATAAGTGTATATGTATACAAGATGACACAAATAAGTTTTGGGTTATTCAGAAGTTCACATTGCAACCATGTGTTTCTGGTTCTGTCCCGCTGCGCAGTATCTAAGACAAATGCTTTCTGCTGTAACCCCGTGCGTGGTGCGCAAACCTCGTGCAGCTCGTTGTTTTGATATGTGGACGTTGAAATTACTCTTTCTGTTTTTCAAAATATTTTTATCACAGCTAATGGATCTTTTCCTTTTGAACGGCAGTTTTCAACACAATTTCTAGTAAACTAAACACTTTTAAACTTCGTTTACTGGTAGAATGTGTTTATAAAACATCATTTTTTCTTGGCTTTATTGAGAAAATTCCATATGTTGTAACATATTTCCACTTTAAAATCGAGCATTTCGGCAATTTTAACCAATCAAATACGTCCATTTGGAGTCAAAACATACCGTGCTGTATGAATATGTCCTCGTTTAAGAAACAGATTGGGTTTATTTACATTTGCGAAGAAAAAAAGATACCCTTCCCCCATCCCTAACCCTAACTATAACTAAACCTAACCCTAAAATAGATTAAAATGCAATAGATCGATACTAGGGTTATAATTATGGGTGACATTTTCATTTGACACTGCTAGAAAAAAATCCCATTTTCCGTAGCGGTTTCGTATGAAATTGTCACCCATAATTATAACCCTAGTATCGATCTATTGCATTTCAATCTATTTTAGATTTAGGGTTAGGGGTAGGGAAGGGTATCTTTTTTCTTCACAAATGTAAATAAACCCAATCTGTTTCTTAAACGAGGGACATATTCATACAGCACGGAATGTTTTCACCCCAAATGGAGGTCAGCGATTGGTTAAAATTGCCAAAATGCTTGAAATTGAAGTAGAAATATGTTACAACATATAGAATTTTCTCAATAAAGCCAAGAAAAAAATGATGCTTTATAAACACATTCTACCAGTATACGAAGTTTAAAAGTGTTTAGTTAACTAGAAATTGTGTTGACGTATGCCATTCAAAAGGAAAAGATCCCAGCTAATATTAAAATTAAATAGGAAAAATATTCAGGCTTTGTAATTGTTAAGCATGGAAAACGGACGTTAAACGATGATGATGATGGTAGTGGTGTATGAATTGATAACAACTTTTCTTACTTTTATGGGAATGGAGAACATCATTCTTCACCTATTTCGAATAAACACAAATATAAAATTGAAATGTTTTTAATTTCCGCCCATTTTTATACTCTGACTTTCTCACCACGTTTCCCATTTAAGTAGATACATGTTATTTGCATGTGAAATTTGTTTGTTTTTGTGGCTGTTTTTTTAAATTAAAACATTTTATTACATATATAACATGTATGTATATTTCAACAGACAAAAAAAAAACAGAAAAAAGAGAGAAAGAGAAAAATATCAATGCAGCACCAAGTGCTTCAATTGGTCATACACCACAAGGTTCAATGGAAACTACTGAGGCAAGCCAGCATGCTTGAGGTCTTACCACAAGCAATGGAGAGCCTAAGGCATTGGAAAAGCCAAGCACCTGTCACTTTGGTGAGGCAAGCTACCAACAATATCAAGAACTTCATAGTTAGTGGCCCAGTCCCATCAAACATGTCAAACGCCACAGGTTGGAAGTGATAGTTCACTGCCAGGTCCCAGTACTTCAGGGTTTTGTTCCATCTGGCTATGGAAGCAGTGACCCTGCCATTTTCTGCAGCATTCAGAATGTGGGAGAGAACAAAAGTGTTGCAGACTGTAGTATCCCAGATGAGGCACCTACCTCTTACCCAAGGACAGAAGCTAAGGCCATCTGGTCTCTTCCCACCAGCTCCAGAACTGAGGGAATATTAATCCGAGTCAGGGCCCACTTAATGATTAAGTTTAGCTCAGTGTGATGAGCAAAACAATCAGCTTTAAGTGGCAAGATAGACCATGAAGACTTGTGGGATCGAGGGGCCTACCACAGTGACATTTCAGTCCCCTACAGTCGTCAACTCCTACTCTTAGTGCAATGGAGATCTCTTCAAAACATGCTAAGGTGTGTTACACATACTTGAAAGTGATAACATATACGAAAATACATTTGATGTCTCTTCCTTTCTTTATCTTTCACTATTTGTAACATTTCTCTTTTGACAATGGCCATTGTCACATTATCTGCTAACAATAATATTGGTCTCAAATTTTGGTATAAGGTAAGCAATAGACAAGTTAATTCAATTACTTCGACCCAATTCAATAATTTATGTTATTTTACTTCCTGAAGGAGTCTCTCACCTAGTAATTTATTAAGAAGAATGTAGGTAATGTTGTTACTGACTTAGATCCAAATTACACAAAACCTCAACTACAGAGAGACACATCCCTTAGACCAGGGTTGATATTACAAGCAAAATGCAAAATGATTTTAAAAATTCCTTTGCATTCAGTTAAGTGATTCACAAATCAACTGACAGACAGAGGCAGTATTTATTCAGTGTTTCTTCTGAAATAATTATGAAGATGTTGGATTTGCTGGTCTTGCTGAATAAACTTGTACATGTTGCAACAGATGAAGCATTTGCAATGGTGATGAAAAAATGCCAGATTAATTGAATGCATGAAAAGTGATCCCAGCTTTTCAGAGTTTTGTAACGAAAATGTGAATATCTTCTCTGGACCTTTTGGGGGTGCGAGAAGCAATCACTTTCCGTTGCTTTAATAATCCAGAATTCTCTACCAGTCAGAAACAAACAAGACGCAAACGTAATAATATATATCTACTTTATTCTCTTATGTGGTAACAGATAATTGGTGTATCTGGCATCCACTTGGTATAGATGTGTCTCAGCTGAACCTTATCGCTGTAAAATAAGAAAGTGTTCAAATGCAAACGACACTTGTCAAAGATGGCGTCCGGAGAAAGGAGATGATGTAGTCTGCAACAATTGGTTAAAAGCTTTGGTAAAAGCTGCTGCTAGAATCAAATTCGGACAGAGAGAATATACGTATTGTACCTTCGATAGCCATGTCTCAAGTCACTGCCTGCTGCTGCTATCACTCCGGACCCCTTTAAGGTTCACGCTCCCCTGCCTCACGGCTAAACTGCCACGTAGGCAAATGGTCCTACTTCCGGTGGTGAAGGCACCAACCCGCACGCGCGAAACAGGAATGGACGGTGCGCGCGCGCGCCGCTGTATAGCGTCACTACAGTTTCTTCTCACCTGTATTATTCCTGGTGAATACCTGTGTAGGAAATACGACCGTACGTAAGGAGTTGGTGACAAATGTCTCCTTTTGAACGCTGCATGGTTGTCCCTAACATAATATGAAGCCAAATACATGATATAAAATACAGTGCCAAAAGGAATAAATGAGGACAACAAACCGTTCTACTGTTTGAGAGAGAAGAAGACTTTATTTACAATGGGTACAGAGAGAGAGTGTGTGAGTGCTAGCAAGGTGTTGTGTATGTGCGCATGCGACAAGCATTTGTGTCTGTGCGTTCGTGTGTGCGACAAAAGGTACAGATAAAGGTGTATGCATATACAACAGAAATACAAAGCAGAAGATGCGTCTCAGCATGTTGAGTGAAGATGGAATTAGTTTACCAGTTCGTGAGGTACACAATAGCAAGAGTTCTGTTGATGTGTACATGTTTAAGTCAATGGAGATGGAGACAATGATGGTGATAACGGCAGCAGAGATGGAGAACATCCTTCTGTCGCTGGTGTATAATAGTGTCTTCATGGCTGGAGCAGTGGCATGGCTAGCTGGCTGCACCAGGCTTCAATCTTGATCTGACAGAGTTTCTACAGCTGGATGCCCTTCATAACGCCAACCACTCTGAGAGTGTAGTGGGTGCTTTTACGTGCCACCAGCATGGGGGCCAGTCAGGTGGTACTGGCAATGACCTCGCTCAAATCTTTTTACACATTCGAGTGAGGTCATTGCCAGTACCGCCTGACTGGCCCCCTATTTGTCATTATCATTTAATGTCCATGTTCCTTGATGGCATGGGTTGGACAGTTTGACAAGGATCTGATGTGTCCATGGACTGCAACAAGCTCCAGTATCTTCTGCATGATTTTTATGGCTAGATGCCCCTTCTAATGCTAACCACTTTAGTGTGGACTGGGTGAGGAGTTTTTGTGCATTATTGAGATTGCTATGCAGTTCATATGAACCCTGGGGAGATAGTGAGGTTAGCTCCATGCAAGGAATTGAGAGGATTTCAATGAGAGATTGGGTTCCAAGCAGGTTCCTGCAGAGGGATCTGTATTGCCACTGATATTCAGGAGGTGAGAAAGCAGAGAGAAAGAGAAAATAATCAGTAGGAGCTGCAAAACATAGATACAGGGTATTCCTGCTAAATTTGATGTTTACGTGCATCACAAAGATCTGTGACAAAGATCTGTGACATCATGACCACTGCTCAGTGTTCTATGAACACTGTAAAGGCTGTAAAATGTGACATGGATAGCTGCAACAGAGACTACATAGGTGTGGTTAATAGGAAGAGACACAGCAGATGTTTTGACTGTGCCCACATGCAGAATTCACTCCCACATTTTTGAGCAGGGCTTTTGGCTTAATTCAGGGGGCTATGTGAGCTGCTGGAGACTATGGTCAAACCCTGGCTAAAGACAGTTGCAACTGAAAGGCCATATGCATGGCAACAGGAATCAGCTTCTTACCATACTTTCAGAAAGAGTGGCCGTTAGAGAATTTCTAAGACTCCACCAGCCCCAATTTCTAACCTACTTTCTCTGATTGTAATCTCATGGATAACTATCTGTAGGATGTGGGTGAAAAAGACACCAACCATTCTGCCAGCAACAACAAGACAATGTGACACATGAACCTGTGTCCATTATAACCTTTGAACAGGGGAGGTCAGCCGCTTCCCCTTGCTGGTCAGGCATCTGCAGACTAGTTTCAGGGTATTTGCCCCTTATTACGTAAAAAGCACGTAAAAAGCACCATTTGAGCATGAACGTTACCAGCACGTGAAAAACATTCGAGCAAGGTCGTTGCCAGTGCCGCTGGATTGACGCCTGAGCATGTGGCACATAAAAAAACACTATTTCAAGCATGGCCATAGCCAGTACAGGTGGCACGTAAAAGCACCCACTGCACTCTTGGAACTGTTGGCGTTAGGAAGGGCACCAGGCTGTGGAAGCTCTGCCAGATCAGATTGGAGCCTGGCGCAGCCATCCGGTTCGACAGTCCTCAGTCAAATCGTCCAACCTATGCTAGCATGGAAAGCGGACATTAAAGGATGATGATGATATATATATACACACACTGTGCTTGAGGAGACCCTGTCCTTGAGGAGACATCAACATCAAAAAATCAAATGGAAATTGTAGTTGTGATACCTGTGCCGGTGGAGCGTAAAAAGCACCATCCGAATGTGGCTGATGCCAGCGCCGCCTTGACTGGCTCCCATGCCAGAGGCACGTAAAAAGCACCAACCAATCATGGCCATTGCCAGCCTCGCCTAGCACCTGTGCCGGTGGCATGTAAAAAGCACCCACTACACTTATGAAGTTTTTGGCGTTAGGAAGGGCATCCAGCTGTAGAAACACTGCCAGATCAGACTGGAGCCTAGTGCAGCCTTCTGGCTTCCCAGACCCTGGTCGAACCGTCCAACCCATGCTAGCATGGAAAACAGACGTTAAACAATGATGATGATACATATATATATATCTTAATGTATAAAATCTGTTCTTATAACTTGAGTATTATTCATCCGATCATACTGAAATTTTAAATATGGATACATGAGAGAGCTGGGCGTTCTGTAATCTAAAAAGATTTTCAAGATCATTAGTTTCAAAGTGAGAATCACTATTTTTGTAATTTTTAATGTCCTGTTTGTTCTGTCATTAAAACAACCAGTTGCTCACACAGCCGGCATATACCATTTCGCTAGCAACAAGGGGAGTACAGTCAGTCAGAACCGTTGCTATGCTGTCTTTCTTATTTCCTCTCTCTGTGGAGTAATCTTAATCTTTAGTTACAGTTTCTCATTCAAACTACATAATAGACAGAATTGTTGGATTAGGACAGTAGGGTGTTTTGAGGGAGATTTGGCTGCTATTTCTACCAGGTCTAGCTACCATGTAGAGATCTGCCTCATTGATATTATATATTCTGTATGCTTTCCAGAATCGTGTTACAGATTTTGACGTATAGGTTATCAAAAGATTCAGTACTATTTAGGCTTCAAATTAACTTAATTTTCATTCACATATTTGCATTTCAAAAGTTTAACATAATCTCCATAAATCAACTATCGTAAAAATTTTATACTATTACGTCATATTTTCTATATGTGTGTGTACCTTAAGAGATGTCAGTTATCACGACACACACCTTCACTCACTCACTCTATCTCTCTTTCTCACATACACATGTATGTATGCACACACACATACACACACGTCCATTTCATATAGACGTACATACATCTTTCACTTTCTTTCTCTGTTCTTTTTGCTTTATCTTCTTTCAATTTCTGCTCTCTTGAAATAAAATTTTTACGGATACAACTACTTACAAAAATAGGGATTAATGTATAATTTCTTTCTATGTTCATAATTTTTTATTTAGAATATTGGAGGGATTAATGCATAATTTCTTTCTATGTTCATAATTTTTTGTTTACAATACTAGGAAATATATACTACCAAAGAAAAGACGTAATCTCTCCAGAAACAAGTATAAAGCAAGGAGGATTGTAGAAAACCGAAGGTGAGAGTCTGAAGAGAGAAGCTGGATGAGATTTTCTCAACATCAGCAAATGCATGTTTCAGCACTTAATGTTTTAATGATTAGACAGAAGTCCAATAGATTAGCTCTTAGAAACAGACTACATACAAATTCATTCTTCACAACTACTGAAGCTGTTTTCAGATATGATCCATCCCATTCTTATAAAAATAACTCAGTCCAAATTGGTGTGCTAAACACAAATTGTCTTTTCTGTATAGTTTTTAAATTTTCAAATGAAACAAATGGTATGAGCTGCTCAAGTGGTCAGGTAACATTGCCAGCACTACCAGCTCCTTCTCAACCTCTTATGGATCTTCTAGAAGGCATTTCCATCCAGTCAAAGGATTTTCTGAACAATATCAGACAATACAACTCTGCAAATGATATCACTTAGTGCATCAAGAATTTACGATGATGTCAAAGTTCAAGGGTTAGTCTATCACCTCATTAGTTCCCTGTTACCCACAAACGAACCACAGTTCCTCCAAATTTACTTTATGAGTGATGTAGGACAATAAACCCAAAGGCGGTGTCTACATTTCATACGATGGGTCGTGTTAGACACAGCGCCTACTGCTGCAAAAGAGAGCATATCCACTGACAGCTTCTCGGTGTGCTCAAAAATCACATAACCGCCACAGGTTAGGGCCTGAAATACTCCAAACAGACACATAGCATGTTGCTTAGTTGAATTAGCCCATCATTTACTCCACAAATGTTTTGTTGTCAATGCTGCACTTTACCATATAACTTATTTCAACATAACTATAATATATTATATACAAACTATGCCATTTTAATCCCGAGCAACGCCAGGTATTACTGCTAGTATAAATAAATCTATATATATGTATATATACATAAAAAAATTTATCCTCTCTTAGAAGTAAATTTATTACCATAATATATATATATATATATTCGTTTTTGGATTTGGTTTGCAAGATTCTTTATGTGTGTTTGTGTTGAAGCATATTCTGTTGTGTCTAAGGAGTCATTCTCTTTTGGTGCTTTATAATTTTCTCACACTCACCAGTAAAATTTTAACTTGTTTCTTTTTTATTTTTCTAAAATTTTCATTGCATCTTACAATCTTTTGCAAGATGCAATGAAAATTTTAGAAAAATAAATAAGTGGAAATTTTACCAGTGAGTGTCTTAAATTATAAGGCACCAAAAGAGAATGACTCTCCCCAGACAAAACAGAATATATATATATACATAATATATATACATACATAATATATATACATACATAATATATATACATATATTATATATATGCATAATATATATATATACACACATAATATATATAATATATGTATATGTATATAATCATCATCATCGTTTAATGTCCACTTTCCATGCTAGCATGGGTTGGACAGTTTGACTGAGGACTGGCAACCCAGATGGCTGCACCAGGCTCCAATCTGATCTGGCAGGGTTTCTGCAGCTGGATGCCCTTCCTAACGCCAACCACTCCAAAAGTGTAGTGGGTGCTTTTATGTGCCACTGGCACAAGGGCCAGTCAGGCAGTACTGGTAACAGCCGTGCTTAAATGGTATTTTTTTATGTGCCACCTGCACAAGAGCCACTTGAGCTGCACTGGCAATGGCCTCACTCAAATGATTTTTCACGTTCCACCAGCACAAGTGCCAGTAAGGCGACGCTGGTAACAATCACGCTCGAATGGTGCCGCTTACGTTCACCGGCACAGAAGCCAGTTAACTGCTCTGGCAACGATCACGCTCGGATGGTACTTTTAGTGCTCCACTGGCACGGATGCCAGTCATCAAATTTGATTTCGCTTTTCAATTTCACTTACCTCAACAGGTCTTCGCAAGCAGAGTTTGGTGTCCAATGAAGGAAAGGTACGCATAACTAGGCTGGTTACACCCCTGGCATAGGCCACAAGGTTATGGTCGCACTTGGCTTGCCAGGTCTTCTCAAGCACAGCATATTTCTAAAAATCTCAGTCACTAGTCATTGCCTCGGTGAGGCCTAATGTTCGAAGTGGCCTTCACCACTTCATCCCAGGTCTTCCTAGGTCTCCCTCAACCACTAGGGTTTGGCACTTTTTCACACAGCTTTCCTCATCCATTCTCGCCACATACCATACCAGTGCAGTCGTCTCTCTTGCACACCACATCTGATGCTTCTTAGGTCCAACTTTTCTCTCAAGGTACTAATACTCTGTTGAGTATGCACACTGACATTACACATCCATTGGATCATACTGGCTTCATTCCTTGCGAGCTTATGCATGTCCTCAGTAGTCACGGCCCATGTTTCACTGCCATGTAGCATGGCTGTTCATACACATGCATCATACAGTCTACCTTTTACTCTGAGCGAGAGGCCCTTTGTCATCAGCAGAAGTAAGAGCTCTCTGAAATTTGCCCAGGCTATTCTTATTCTACCAGCTACCATTTCAGCGCATCCTGACTTGGTCACCTACGTAACGGAATCTATCAACTACTTCTAGTTTTTCTCCCTGGAATGTGGCGGAAGTTGTTCTCTGCACATTTTCAGTGTTTATTGCTCCTGAGCATCTGCCACATACAAAAACTATCTTCCTAGTTTAGCCTTCCTTCGATATTGCTGTGCCTCTTATGTGTCCATAGCTTACACTGGGTACATCTTATGGAGTTTCTACCTAATCTTTTTCTACAGATCGAGCAGGGCCATCTACCTGAAGGGATTTGTAGTTTGCCTGCCTTTGTAGTTATTAGGACTTTGGTTTTAGCTAGGCTGACTCTAAGGCCCTTCGATTCTAATCCTTGTTTCCACACCTGAAACTTCTCTAGTTCTGATAGTGACTCAGCAATTAGAGCAAGGTCATCAGCATAGAGGAGCTCCCAGGGGCATCTTGTCTTGAATTCCTCTGTTATTGCTTGGAGACTATGATAAATAGGAGGGGGGCTAAAAATTGAACTTGGTGGACCCCTACCCGGAATTCTTCACTGCACTCGTTGCCAACCCTCACCTTACTGACAGTGTCCCTACACATGGCTTGCACAGCTCTCACTATCCATTCATCTATCCCTAGTTTCCTCATATATATTATATATAATTTATATATAATATATATATTATATATATACACATAATATATATATATAAATCTGTGTGTGTGTATATATAACTGAACGTATTATCTTACATTACAATAGAGATGTTATTGTTTCCCTTTTGACACGTAATACTGAAATAGTGTAAGAGATTTTTTTGGACCATGACACTGCATGGACCTAAATAAAGCAAAAGTAAAATTTGAATGAAATCGGTTAGGTAGTTCTCGAGTTTTAGTGATGCAAACATTCAGACACACAGACAGACAGACACAAATTCTCCGTTTTATATATATAGATATATATCAATATATTATTTTTAATTTGTCCCCTCACCATCGCTTGACAACTGATGTGGGTGTTTACGTCCCCGTAACTTAGTGGTTCAGCAAAAGCGACTGTTAGAATAAGTACTAGGCTAACAAAGAATAAGTCCTGGGGTCGATTTCTCGAACAAAAAAAGCAGTACTCTAGCGGTACTCTAAATGACTGAAACAAATAAGAAAATTTAAAGAATATTATAAATTTATTAACATTATAATATAATTATACTATAAAAAGATGTAACATAACAAATAATTAAAACAAATATATATATATCCTACAATTTGTTTCGATTCATATCCACTAGTGAATTTATAAAAAGTTCCCATTTATATATATGACTCTCGTCAGACAAAAACACTGGACAAAAATTTCATGCAAGGACTGTTAAATCATGAAATAGATTAAAAATATACCTATGTTTACAAGCGTGAGTGTTAATAATTTTAAAATATAATAAATAAGAACAAAACCAAAATTCAAATAGAAAAACTAAATTAAATAAACAAAATAATTATAATTGTCATAAAATGTTCGTATGCATCTTTAATGTTATTTATCTAAAGATATTTAATCTAAAATAATCACTGCCCATTTTTATTATATAAAATCTATATAAAATGTTAAGAATTTATGGAGTAGGAAATATATTATTTTATAAATTCTATATACTATTATAAAAAAATGAGTATATTCCTATTCACACACGAAATTCATTAAAAAAATCTTTTAATCAACAATTATTTCAAGTTTCTTCTAAATATGTCGGTGTTAAACAAATGTATACACTATACTATTTCTTACATAAAAATAATGATATATAAATAAATTAATAATCAGAATTTTACTAAGTTTTTACAGAAGAAAATAAATTTGAGAAAGCCAACAGTTTTATATTTCTATAATTTTTAGTATATATATATCATCATATTATGTTCGAAAAAAACATGATATAATGATATATATGCTAAATATTATAGGGTCAACAAGAAATATTCAATATGCAATATACAATAATTATTCAAAAAGATAT
>NC_043016.1:21782835-21840335 GCF_006345805.1 Octopus sinensis | reverse complement strand
GAAATATATGGCTATTGTTCGAGTATTATTTAAACTTAGAATGACCTTTTAAGAATTTAGAGGAATAGATTATTTTATATACTTAGTCGTAGAAATAAACTTTAATTAGGTCAGGACGCATTCACATCACTGACCACTCATAATGAGGATAAAATAACACCATATAAAGTAAGTAGATACATTGAAAAGGATTTTTAAAAAGAGGATATAAGAGATAAAGAGGAAATAAATATTGTTTTAATTTAAGTATTCAGACCAGCCTAAAGTAATAAAAATTTTATACTTTTTTGAATATTAGAAACAGAATTGATAGAGATGAGTAAAGTAAGTTGAAATTCTAATCATATTTAGTCATAATCCACACAAAAAAATCCCCCTATCATTTTAAGGCTTAATGTGTGATTGTTAAAATCTAACTAGAGTAAATCTATGATTATTTGATTAGGATAACTTATGTGTACTTCTATTTATGTGATATGCTATTTAAAAAAAAAAAAACTTTATTTAGAAAGTACTTCAATACTTTTTTTAAATGAATGCACACATTTCAGAGCTAATTCATTTCAGTGATTTAATAACCAGCAATTAGAGGTAAAAATATGGAATATTTCTTCCAAGCATAGGTTATACTTTGAGTTCCCAATTTTATACAGTGAAGTGCTACTAATAATTGTTCATGTAGTGTCTTTATCATTTAAAGACCAGATGAACCCATTCAAACTTGTACAATTCATTTTTTCCCTATTTTTGAATAAAGGAATGTGGCTAGATAATCTCTGCTTAAAGTCATTAGAACATGACCCTACATAGTAATAAGAAAGCCATCAGCCATTACTATGTTTTTCTGTAATAATATGACTGGTGGTAATAATAACTATATGGATATGTGAGAATATAATATGAGTAATTCTAGTGTGATAATAAAACCTGTTTGGCTAACAATAGGAATGAAAACAATAGAGAGCCTACTGTAAGGTAGATAGATAACTGAACAGAGTAACAAATCTGACACACCCAATTTAACCAATAGTGAAATTAATAATATCCATAGAGTAATACGTAGTAACATATATAGAGTACTTAATACTTCAGCCAATAGCAAGCACAGGGTTAGTATTAATAAGAATTATTGTAACTGTAAGAGTAAATTATGTTCACTTGAAAGGCAATGCCTAAAAAAAAAAAATTTATAGATGTACAGAAACAGCTGATAACATTTCTAATACTATACAGGGTCATGTTCTACTGAACTTAATCAGGGATTACATAACCAGCTTCCTTCAAAGACTGCACCAAATTCTCCTATCTACTTTGGCATGATTTATATGGCTGGATGCCCTTCCTAACACCAGCTGTTTTACAGCATGCACTGAGTAATTTTTTATACCACCAACACTAGTGAGATAACCATGCACCTCACAAGACTATGAACCTTTGAGGTGGGCATGAGGTCACCATATGCTTAGAGATGAAGGAGTTAAAGTATGTGAGAAGGAAACTGAGCAGGTTTCCTATAAAGGAGCAACAGAGCAACTGACATTTAGAAGAGAGGGTGAGCATGATCAGTAGGAGCTGTAAAGAGATAAATAGTGGTGATGCAGTATTCAGGTGGCCTTTCAATGTATGACATGAGTAGAAATGAGTGGGGCCAAAAGAAGTAAAACTGTGAGTGGGTTAGGGTTTGCAAGGCTGTATTGGGAAGCAAGTGGGGGGAAGGTAGGTAACAAATGTAAAGATTAGATAGGATGCAAAGGTGAGGGAATGGTGGATAATGATGATACACTTGACATTGGAGTGAATGAGAGAGAGAGTGAGAGTGATGACATGTAGTTGGGTAGGTTGCAGAAGAGAGAGGCATGTGTTGTGCACGAGGAGAGATAATTTGGTGTTCAGCAGTGGAGTGATCAGTGTAATATGTGGGAGGAGAGAATGATATTATGAGATGAAGAATGGTTATCAAATGAAGTAGTGATTCTGGGAAGTAAGAAAAATGAAGTGGTATCATGGAAGAACTGCAGTGAAAGAAAGATAGATGGAAGAGAAATTTGAGGTGAAGGGCCTATTTGTGCTTATATACACATACACAACACTCCAGAATTCATGTTTCACTGAGGTGGCCAGTGTTTTGTCATGTCCTCTATGAGACTCACAGTTCTTTTGTCCCGTGTCTTCCTGGATTTCTCTCTTCTACAAATTAATCCACATTTAGTGACCAACACTTCTTTATACAATTGTCCTCATCCATATGCATCATGTGTCCATTGAACACATCTGACTCCTCTTATTCATAGTTGTTCTCTCAACACATTTATACTGTCATTCTTACACGCTGACATTGGGGAGAGCCCTTTGGTCATGAATGACCATGGGATTGCACCTAGAAAGTTACCCTCCGAGGCACAAGTCCAGGCAAGGTTGCTTCTGGATGGCCAGCAGTCGTCCATGCATACCGGCCTCCCCTCTCCATACCACTGATGTTATCCAAGGGAAAGGCAAAGGCTGATACAGCTTGGCACCAATGATGTTGCAACTCATTTATACAGCTGAGATAAGTAGAGCAATGTGAAATAAAGTGTCTTGTTCAAGAACACAACATGCAGCCCAGTCCGAGAATTGAACTCGCAACCTCACGATCATAAGGTCAACACTTTAACCACTGAGCCATGTGCCTTCACACTGACATTACACACCCAATAAAACATGTTCACTTCATTACTTTACAGTCTTTTCAGGTCCCCTGCATTTAGCACCTGTATCTCACTACCACACACCATTGCAGTTCTAACACAAGCGTCACCTTTCATTGTAAGGAAAAATATCCTTGTTGCTAACAGTGGCAGTAGCTCCCTGAACTTTCCCCAATCCATTTAAACTTTAGCTACTATACTATCAGAACAAAGACCTCCCTTGCTAATTACATCTCCCAAATAACAAAAGCCATCAACTACTTCTAGGGAAACATGCATACATGTATGTAATTATGTATGTTTCTCTCCCTATATCATCATCATTGTTTAACATCCACTTTCCATACTGGCATGGATTGGATGATTTGACTGAGGACTGGCAACCCAGATGGCCGCACCGGGCTCCAATCTTGATCTGTCAGAGTTTCTACAGCTGGATGCCCTTCCTAACGCTAACCACTCCGAGAGTGTAGTGGGTGCTTTTACGTGCCACCGGCATGGGGGTCAGTAAGGCGACGCTGGTAACAATCATGCTCGTATGGTACCTTTTACATGCCACTGGCACGGAAGCCAGTTAGCCGCTCAGGCAACAATCACGCTCGGATGGTCCTCTTAGCACCCCACAAGCACGGGGCACAAGTGTCAGTAAGGTGACGCAGGCAACTTTCACGCCCGAATGGTGTCTTTCACATGCCACTGGCACGGAAGTCAGTCAGCCGCTCTGTCAACAATCACGCTCGGATGGTGCTCTTTGTGCCCCACCAGCACGGATACCAGTCATTGAATTTGATTTCGATTTCACTTGCCTCAACAGGTCTTCGCAAGCAGAGTTTAGTGTCCAAAGAAGGAAAGGTACACAATAGTGGGCAGGTTACACCCCTGGCATAGGCCACGAGGTTATATGAATGTATGGACAGATGTATGTATGGATGGATGCATGCATGCACACATATATACATGCATCAGAAATTATGACAAGCACAAGCTAATAGTTTATATTATTTGTTCCATAACCATAACCCCATTGTGGATTTTGTAATCCAAATATCCATGCACACACACACATGCACACGCACACATGTGATCATCCAGGCAATAACGGAGAAATTTCAGACTAGTTGCCCTTAAGAACAGCTATATACTAATGACCATTTTCTTATTGTGGAATTTGTAGTAGAGTCAGAAAAGAAATTCTTGTTGTAAAAGGGTCTTAAAGTTAACTTAATAAAAAATCAATCAAAGGTCCCTTAGTAAAAACTAAAGTTCGTTTTAGAAGGAAAACGGATAGGACTCTAATACCTTTAGAGAAAATAGCCCTGCTCAATATATAAGAAATGGAATAACAGAAAGGTTAACAGAGAAAACAGTCTTTGTAGCAGATGCACAGGTGCAATAAACACTAAGGACACACAAGAAATAGATTTTCTTCAGATTGCAAGACAGAGTGTGAGAGAAAACCATGATGTCATTGGAGAGAAATGTGTTCACATGGATGATGGTTCCCTTGCGTTTAGTAATTCTGCAAAGAAAAAGGCTTGGAGATGCCATTATGAAAGACTGCTGAATGTGGAGAACGAATGGGAGGAGGATAGTCTGCCAAAGGTTGGCCCAATTGAGGGACCAGCAACCCAAATCAACAGTACCCTGGTAGATAAAGCAATTAAAGATATGAAGACAGGGTAAGCACCTGGCCCAACAAGAATCACCACTGAGATACTTAAACTATCAGGCAGGGTGGGTTATGGTCTTGTTTGTTTGTTTTTGTTTTTTTTGGTAATTCATATTTAGAAAGTGGATCTTCGGTTTGGCAGTTGTTTCTAGCTTGTCGGGCTTTCCGGTTGGAGCATACTTGGAAATTGAAGATTTTGAAAACACCAAAAATGTTTTCAAAATTTTAATTTTCTCCCTCCCCACCCTTCTGGCAAAGAAAAAAAGGAGGTGGGGGAAATTAAAATTTTGAAAATGTGATTCGTCGTTTAACTGCTGTTTCTAGCATGTCGATAGATACTTTTTATGTCTGCTATTTTAGTAGAAGGAGAGGGTGTTTATTTATTTTTTACAAATTAAGATTTTACACTTTTTTTTTCAGAATTATATAATCCCCGTATTTTTCTACGTCTTTCGCAAAAAAAAAGGAATTTCTAAAAAAAAGTGAAAAAATTGGAAAGGGGGGGGGTAAAATTTTGAAATGCCGATTTTTATTGCAGATTCGGAATCTCCGCAGTCAAAAAGGTGGGTTTCTGTAGAAAAAAATACAATAATAACCGAAAGGGGGTGCGGTCCATGTCCTTCACCTCCGCTTCCATCCGTCCATATATACACACACACATACTGCAAACAAGACATCAAACTAGAGTTTGAATGAAAACAGATAGAGCGTGGGTAAAGGGAAAGAATCGTAAAGCTTTATAGTGCTGGTTAATTCCCTTGTGTTGGATACAACAGTGCAAACTGCCTTTTGATAAAATTTATTCAAATATACATTTACACACACACACACATAATATAAAATATTATTATTATGTAGTATATAATTATGCAATTGTTAATTGTTATCCATCCGAGAATTTAAGTTTGAATATGTATATATACAAATACATATTGATAAATAGTTATTATAAACGAACCAGATAGTATATTACTGGCAATACATTGTAGTAATTGGGTTGGAGTGAACGAATTAAATTGAGTCAAATTTATTGATTGCCTTAATTCTGCCTGTATTGTGTACGAAAACTGCATGTGATTGATCGTATTTACATAAAGAAATAATATTCATATGTTTAAAGTATTCGTATCATATTAGTCTATTACGATGTTTATTCTTGTATATACTATAAGTGTATATGTATACAAGATGACACAAATAAGTTTTCATATGTATATTTGTGTGTGTGTGGTGTGCGCGCACGATGTCTCCTGGTCCAGACAACATTCCTCTGGAGCTCATCCAGAATGGTGGCTAGTCTTGAAGAACAAAGCTATTTAACTGCATCTCGAGAATGGGGGAAGCTCAAATAGTACCTGTAGATTTAAAGAATGTCCATAAAGTTATCATCTTTATAGAAGGAAATCGCAACATTTATAGTATAACGTTAATGAGAAATGCGAAAATTGATATCGACTTGAAATGAACTGGTAAGCGACGGTTTAGTCTCCGTTATAAAATGCAATGATAACCATACATGAAATAGCAATATAACAGGTTACAACAATGATGTGTGAGAGACTTCGTGGTTAGGGTGAACTGTTGATCTAGTAGACAAAGTTGACGTACTGTTTGGGGTGTACAGAGCAGCCGTTGGTCTGTTGGTCGTGTGGTCTTCATACAGTAACGATGTAGACAGGTGGAGAAGATGAAAGCGGAGACTGGCTGGTGTCAGACACATCGTTATTGGAGACGAGTT
This sequence comes from Octopus sinensis, assembly GCF_006345805.1. Classification (NCBI taxonomy): domain Eukaryota; kingdom Metazoa; phylum Mollusca; class Cephalopoda; order Octopoda; family Octopodidae; genus Octopus; species Octopus sinensis. The sequence goes on along the minus strand of NC_043016.1, from coordinate 21,834,241 downwards.
GCGTGTGCCAAAGAATTTCTTTATTTGCCTAGAGGGGCATACATAGAGGAGGGTGGGTAGAACAAGGACGATCTTTACACAGGGCTGGAGTTACAATCATAAAATTAAAAATTGATTAAATTGGTATGTTAAATCGAAAAGATGAATGAGAATAAAATTAAATGATTATAATGAACACAGTTCTTGAGTTTTTATTTAAACCGCCGACTTTTTCCTTTGTTTTCCGTTCCTTTTTTACTTTCATTTTCGCCTTGACCGGCTACACTAGCACGGCCCCATTCAATCTCGGCTTCTTTACAACAGTTATCCATCTTCTCTCGAACACTTTTTGAGACAGGCACTTTTTCTCCAGACGGATCTTTCTTATCAGGTGGTAGTTAAAATGACTTACCAACCCGTGTCTGGAGATAAAGTTGCCTGTCTCAGTTCTCCTTCCACGCGTCATCCTTACTGTGTTTTTCACTATGGCTACTACACAGAAAAAGGACGCCTCTCTTTCCTTATTAAAGGAAGAAGGTGGTACGATCTTAATGATGGACTCAGTCGATAGCTGTACTCTTTACGTTTCCCACATCAGTTATTCGACATAGGTTATATCAGTCCCCTCAATTCTTCACAATGTACGAAGGCGTGCGCGACAGTTTCTCTGACGCGCCCGCACCTCGGTCATGTGGGAGGGGGGGGGGCCTACCTTGATAACCTCTCTCGAACTGGTAAGGCCGATCGGTAACACAGCCAAGCTAAGGATTTCTGGAAATTATCCAGGTACCTTGGCCCGAATGTCATTCCAAACAGGTTGACTAGCTGGTTCCCATCAAAGTTCAGAACCTCCCCCAGGACGTCATCGGACTCGTGCTCTACCAACCCGCTATAAAAATCCGCAGTGTTAGCCCCGTTGCCGGTACTACTCGCATGGTAAGACAGAGTGAGTGCTTGTCTGCACTCCTGCCATTCACTCATTCTAGGTCTTCACTTGATCCATGCGCCTATGTCCTGTAGGGATGTTAATTGCAGAAAAAAGAACTTGACGTGCGGTGACCACATCTGTTCACCATCCAGGTAGAGTCAGAAATGTCTCAGCCTCAGCGCAAACTTGTGCATCATCAGCCAAGGCATCCTAAACCACCTTTCAACGGTTTCTGGCAGCAGATGGAGCGCCTCACTTAATGGTGGTTTCTCTTACCACAAGAAGTGGAAAAGGATTCATTCCAACCTGGTCAGCCACACACCAGGGCAAGGTACAACGGTTAGGTGATAGGTTATCCCAGATGCTATAAGCACCTGTACAACCTCCGCCCTCCTTAACAAGGATAGCATCCTCCCAGACTGCACTCTGTGACCTCACTCCAATTTTTCTCCATCTGGAGATCTGGTCCAAACCAGATCCCAAGCAGTTTAACCAAGCTCTCTGTCCAATGTCCAACGATACTGTTGGGAGGCATCAACTTGCCCCCAACCTCTGCAGCAGTGGCTCAAGAGCCAATACATACAGAAGCAGGGACAAGGAGCAGCCCTGGAGAACTGAACACTCGATTGCAAACAGCTTCGAGAAGAAATGGTTCACCCGGATGACTGAATTGATGTCACTATACATAGCATTGATCCAGTCATGGAAAGTTGGACCCAGTCCAACTGCCGCCAGATACCAATTGTCAGCCCTGTCGAATGCTTTAGACTGGTCTAAATTCACCAGTGCCCAACCCTTGCCAGGAATTTTATTAACCCTCCCTACGGTGTAGCGAATGGGTGAAGGCTGTCATGTATTGTCCTTCTTGGGATGGTGCATGTCTGCACCTCTCCTACCAAGTCGCCTATAACAAGTCTCACTCTCTTGGCTAACACCTTGGCCAAAATCTTTAACTCTGTGTTTAGCAGAGTTATGGGCCTGAAATTATTAATGATATCCCCCTTATTTGGGTCCTTCCTGATCAGTGTTTACTACTCCCCGGTTCACAGACTTGGGAATTCTCCCATTCTGCTGCCAGTTTGCATATATACCAGCCAGTATGTTCCTGAAGAAGTCTAGCATACTTTTATAAAATTCATACAGTAGACCATCCAGTCCTGGCAACTTGTCCCCGGGGCACTCAGAAAGCACCTCTATAACCTCTGCAGCTGTGATTGGCCTTTCATAATGCTCAGCTTCACATGCTGAAATATGTGGGCCACCGGCCAGGAAATTCCAAAGAACATCTCTATGGTCCAGCACCCCACCCCTCCCAAACAACACAGCGAAGTGTTTGTAGAAGGCCTTACACATCTCTTCCTGTCCTTGGATCTCCTGTCCATGCTCATCTACCACAGACCTTATTGTAGCATCTATGCCACATTGGGTTTCTACTAAGCAAGCCCACCCAGCAACGTTGATACCCTCGCAACCCAGTGCATGTACTTTTGCCCAAACTCTGCATCCTTCATGTTTGGCATTAAGGTGTCGGTCCAAGACCTATCTTGCAGCCAAAACTTGGGGTGCAGAGCCCACTCCCAGTGTCTCTTCTAACACCTTAACTAAATTCCCTTCTACTCTAGCCTATTCTAGACTTAACCGTTTGCTAAATCTAATAGATTCAAGTCGAATGGCTTGTTTGAGGGCACACCACCACCAGTTATTTAACATAGTGCCAGTTAGTGCCCTCATTACTAACTCCTTAATCTGGCTAGAGTAAGTTTTGCAAGCCAATAGGGACTTGTTCAACTTCCAGTAGCCAGACCCCTATCTATGGACTTTATCTATATGCATCCCACATGTCACTAATTTGTGATCCATGTAGGGTACATAGGTAAATTATGGACAACTAAAACTAGACTTATCTCTAGAATTAACTGTTATCCTATCTATATAAGACCTGATGGATCCATCATTATTACTCCTAGTGCACATTGGAATGCTTGGATTATCAAGTCTGTATCAATCTGCCAGCCTAAATCACTTCAGCAGATCGACGAGGCACGAGTTACATCTCATATCATTTGAGCCTACACTATCCTGGTGTGCATCAAGAATAGCGTTAAAGTTTCCTAGCATAACTAGTGTCTTTGACATCACAAGAAAGTTCTCCAAGCGTCAATAGAAATCATTCCGTCTGCCTGTCATGCCAAGTGCGTAAATGCCAATCAACCTGAAGGCCTTACCTCTGAATGTTAGACCCAGAACAACCGACTCACCTTCTGGGTCCACAAAGATTGTACATGTCTGCAGGGTCAAGTTTTTCCAGAGCAATACTACAATGCTCACCATCCCCCCTGTCCAACTAGGAGACATGACTTTCTCATAGCCATTCAGGAGAGTTGAGAAGGCCTGCAGCTAGTCCAACTTGGCCTCTGTAGCAACCATAACATCTATTCTATGTGACCTGAGGTCTTCAAATAAACAAACCTGCCTCCACTTCAAGCTCAGGCCATGCACATTCAAACAATCTATACACAGAAGAGTAAAATGACAAAGAAGGAAAGTAGAGCTTACCTGCCCTTTCATCTTTCAAGGAGGGTTGTTCTCAGTATCAATGAGATCTGTTCCCCACTTCCTCTCTTTTAGGCTTGGTTCCGCTGGCAGGTTAAATACTTTTGGCAACTCTGTCAGTTTTACAATACCTTTGGGGTTTCTTCCTTTAAGCTCTGTGTACAGTTTTCAGGAAATTTTCCAGATTGTGATTGGACTTTTACTATCACTGTTGGTATAGGTTAGACTTTGTTGGTGGGTTTTGATAACCCCTTCAAAGTATTTGTTATTGCTTTTATATACCACTGTAATGAACACCAAACAAATGCCCGATGTGCAATGCTTTTTCTATATCTCCTATTATGTTATTGCCTAATTTGTCTCAACAAAAATTATGCAGTGGTACAACACTAATTGTGCACAAATTGTGCAAATATTCTCACTGGTTGAGATAAATGTGACAGCATCTTCGTTCCTCACATACCAGTTATACCATCTAATATCCCATTCAAATTTAAACCCTTACAGTTTCCTATCCCACTTTCTTTTGCCATGAGCATTAATAAAAGTCAGAGCCAAACACAAAAAGTTGCTGGATTGCAACTCAAAAAACAAACAGAAGTTCGTATATGAAATACATTTTTTTTCTACTGCAATTTATTACATGCTTTTCTCTTATACAATACACATACAGGATGAGTAAACCTAAATCTGACTGACAGGACACAGCATTTGTAATTTCATTGGACTATTACTTACTGTTACCTTGACTTCCATTCCTGTAATATAGTTTTGGAATTTCTGCTTACACCATAGTTCAGATTTGAAACTGAATTTTTCAATTCTCCTTGGGCATATGGCCTATGCAAATATCAAAAGAAACCCTGTCAAATGGGTCTTCCACCTCACCTGTGGCCTTCTCAGCACCATTGCACAGTCACTTGGATCGCCTAAAGCTATTCTTCTATATGATATAGCTATTCTTCTAGCTTCATTCGTGGTATACTACCTATTCAAGTGTCAAAAGGAACAGTGACAAATGGATGCTCTACTTGACCTGTAGCCTTTTCAGTGTGATCACAGTCACCTGGTTTCCGTAAAGCTATTCTTCTATATGATATACCCATTTTTCTAGCTTCTCAATTCTGATATGAGCATTAATAAAAGTTGCTGGATTTGCAACTTGAAGAACAAACAGAAGTTCGTATATGAAATCCATCTTTTTTCTACTTCAATTACTATACACACATACAGGAGGAGTAAATCTATATATAATAACTCTTTGAATGTGGCTCCCAAGAAACAGTAAAAGTAATTACCCAATCAATGATGGGCATTACTGCTAGTATATATATATATATATATATATATATATATGTATTTACAGGGAGCATATGATATTAGAGGACAGATTTACATTTATAAAAATACAGATAAATAAATAACAGATAACTTTATTTATCAAAAAAATGCTATGAGGATGAAAATAAATCTTCTTTTCTATAATGTTATTTAATAAAGTCACCTTCACTTCAACAACAGCTTCTATATGAGATCTAAATCATCTACATGCTCGAATCAAGTGGTCCTGGTTCATTTTGGACATTACTCTAACTATGGCAGCTTTCAAAGAATCTTCCTTGACCTCTTTTTCAACAACACTGCACATGTAATAGTCCAAGGATTGAGATCTGGAGAATTAGGAGGCCAAATGTTAGGGGTTATGTGATCATGAAAATTTTCAGCCATCCATTCCTGTGTTACTAGAGCCATATGTGATAGTGCAGGGTCTTACTGAAACACATATGGCCTCCCATTGCATACACTGTCTATCCAGGGCTTAACAATTATTTCCAGGACCTCAATGTAGGCAGCAGAGTTAACTCTAAGGCCTTGTTGAAAGAAGTAAGAAGGCGTCACATGTCCTTCATTGCTTACAGCCCCTAAAACCATGAGAGTTCTAAGAAATTTTGTATACATTACACTTGGTACTTCAGAAGAGTCTGCACATAATCTCTGTTGTTTCTTCTGTTAACTGATCTTGATCGAAGTTTTTCTCATTTGAGGAAAACCAAGTCTAATCTTCTGCTGGATTTTTCAGTTTGTTTAAGAGCCTTTTAGATATGATGTGATTTTCTTTTGCTTTTTCTGACAAGTTGACCTTTCCTCATCATATAAGATTTATAGCTGATGTCTTCGAGGACAACATTTCTGACTGTTCCTTCTGACACATGGAAATCTTTTGCAATTGACCCCATGGACTTTCTGGGATTGTAATCAATGGTCTATTGAACTTGCTGGATAAATTCAGGTGTTCTGATGATTTTAGAGCATTTAGAATGCTTTTTATGCTTTGATACTGGTGAAACATTTCCATCTTCTGTCTCTAGCTCCTTATAAGCTTTGTAGATGAAAGATCTGACAACTTTTATAATTGAGATATTTATAAATCACTATGATCAGCCTTTATAACCACAATAACAGCATGCCTCTTCATTTCTTGAGTAATCTGAGGGTCTGCCATCATGATTTTCTGAAACAAAGATTATACAGAGTTAGCAAAAAATGCAGCAATGAGCCAAAAAAGGTATGCCCTCAAATTTTTTATGCACTCTGTATATATTAGCCTTTGGGATTTGCCTGAAATACAGAGAGAGAGAGAGAGAGGAAAAAGGGTAAAGAAGAAAAAAAAATAGATAAGAAGATAGAGAGAGAGAAGCCCTCGCTAAAGCTGACAACAATGATAAAATTGAATATGTGTGTGTGTGTGTGAGAGAGAGAGAGAGAGAGAGGAGAGAGAGAATTAAAAAGCTACAAATACATAATGGCCATGAAAATAACTGTCATTGAATCAATAACACAAATTATAATAAATCTGACCATACCAAAAATATAGTTAATCCTAATAACATCAAATACCTAAAATAGTGTTCCTAATATTTAAATAAAAATAAAGCAATAATTAAAAATAAGACTAAACTATAACAAAAGTTACTAATTTAGATACTTCTATTGATAAAACTAATATTGTAATTAATAGTAGTGATTTTAGTGTTAATAATAATAATAATAATAATAATAATGATAGTAGTAGTAGTAGTAGTAGTAGTAGTAGTAGTAGTAGTAGTAGTAGTAGTAGTAGTAGTAGTAGTAGTAGTTTTTTTATTATTATTATTATTATTATTATTATTATTATTATTATTATTATATAAAATAGGTGGGTAAAGAAAAGAATGCATGGAGAATTTCAGAATGTTGAAGATAAGACAGACAGAGAAAAAAGATAGCTGTGGATGACTAAAAGTGATTCAAAATCAGAAACAGAGGCTCTAATCTGTGCTGCCCAAGACCAAGCACTAGGAACAAACTACATAAGATGCAGAATAGACAACACATCAGAAAGTGATAAGTGCAGAATCTGTGGACAAAATGGTGAAACCGTATGGCATATTACCAGCCAATGTACACCACATGCTCAGAAGGAATATAAGAGAAGCCATGACAATATAGCAAGGCTTGTCCATTGGACACTTTGCAACAAGTATGGACTTGACAGAGAAAAAATTGGTACAACCATAAACCCGAAGGCATCATGGGAAAGGATAATGCAAAGATCCTGTGGGATTTTATGATTCAGTGCAATCATGAGATAGAGAATAGGAAGCCAGACATAGTCTTAATTGAGAAAGAAAGCAAACTATGCTGGATCATAGATATAGCATGCCCAGTTGACAACAAGGTATGCAATAAGGAAGAAAGTAAAGTTGAAAGATATGACAGGTTAGCTTGGGAGGTTAAGCAGTTGGGGTTGATGAAAAAGGTGATAGTAGTACCAATAATTGTCAGAGCCCTGGGAACAGTGAGTAAAAATCTTGAGAAGTACATGGAACAAATAAGGGCTGCAATAAGGATGGGGCACTTGCAGAAAACAGCACTGCTTGGAACTGCTTGAATACTCCAGAAGGTGCTCAAAAAATAAGGGGTGTTACCTTAGTTCACTGGTAGTGAACAGCTGACAACGTAGTACATCTCCAGAATTAGAAGCTGTGTAAAGGCAATGATAATAATAATAATAATAATAATAATAATAATAATAATAATAATAATAATAACGATGATGATAACGATAGTTGTAATAATGATTATAGTAACAACTTTCAACTTGATTCAGCATTTAAAAACTATAGTACTGGAAGTAAGTACAAAAATAAACATTCCAAATAAGTAGAATTTACAACTTTAATAAAAAAAAAAAAAAGCAACAGAAAAATTTTGTGGTACAATGCTCCATTTGGAATCCATATTTCTGATGAAATTCTTCTTTTAAGCAATTACATAAACATTTCCCACCTTCTAATAAATAACAAAAATTATTTAACAGACATACACTTAAATGTTCATACTCTATAACATTGAACTTTTAAATATACATAAATAGACAAACAGCTTTAAACTATAAAAAATCAAATAATATTACAATTTACCTAAATAATGATGATGATGATGATGATGATGATGATGATAATAATAATGATAATAATAATAACAATAATAATAATAATGATAATGATAATAATAATAATAATAATAATAATAATAATAATAATAATAATAATAATAATAATAATTAGAAGAGCCAAATTAATTGTGGAAAGTAGGCTCAATGGAAAAAACGAAATCAGGGCAATGAACACATGGGATGTTTCCTTGATGCAATCTGGTGCAGGTGTTGTTAAGTGGACAAAAGAATGAGCTGGAAGAAATGGACAGGAAAATCAGAAAAACAACGACAATTAACAAGGAACTACACCCAAAAAACGATATTGACAGGCTGTATGTGCCTGAACAAGTAAGAGGTCTGAACAAGTGAGTAAGAGGCATCATAGAATGCAGGATCTGTGTTGTCAATGAGAAGAACAGCCTGGGATGATACATCAAACAGCAGAGTGAATCCTTGCTTGCCACTGTTAGAATTAATAATACAATACCTACCACAAATGTGATGCACCCACAAACATTTAAGAAACAAGATGAAGAAGAAAGAATAAACAATTGGAAAATGAAATCACTGCATGGACAATACCTCAGAGAAATCGAAGGAAAAGACAAGACCAACACTTGGAGATGGTAAAGAAAAAGTGATCTAAAAGGATACACTAAAGCATTTGTATGTAGTGCCAGAAACAAGCTCTGAGGACTAATTACACCAAGCTTCGAATAGATAAGAGTAGCAAATTACCTCTTTGTAGGATGTGTAGCAGCAAAAATAAAACAATCTCATATATTGTGAGTGAGTGTAGCAAGCTGGTTCAAAAGCACTATGAAAGGAGGCATAACGTGGCTAAGTTTGTTCTCTGGAGACTATGTGAAAAGTATGGCCTAGACAGAGCACCAAAATAGTATGAACATGACCCAGAAGGAATCACCATAAACAATGAATTTAAGATACCATAGGATCTTACAAACCAATGGGACTACCTAATCAATTCTCAGAGACCAGACACTGTTGTGGTAGATAAAATAAAAAAAGAAATCATCAAGATTATAGATATTGCAATATTTGAAGATGCACGCTTATGTGACAAAGAACTGGAAAAGATGGAAAAATACAGACAACTAAAAGACGAAATTGCAAGAATGGAATGACAGGAGAGTGTCTGTTATATCCCAGCAGTTTTCGGGACACTTGGAACACTAACAACCAAGTTTGAGAAATATATCAGAGAATATGGAACTGACATGAGAGCAGTACAGGTCCAAAAAACTGCTCTGCTGGGGGCAGCTAGGATTTTGAGATTGGTACTTGGGTGTTGAATGGCTTCCACAATAATTAAGATCCAATTAGCAAAGCTTACAACTTGCAGAAAGAGACGCTGTATGACATCTGACAACAGGCTGCTGTCTGCTCTTACTGAATCAACCAGAGCAAACAAGACCAAGTGCTCTGAGAAGTAAAACAATAATAATAATAATAATAATAATAATAATAATAATAATAATATATAATAATAATAATAATTCATGAACTAATGCTCTAGACTTACCCAAAACCACTCATGAAAGAATACCCTAGACTTGCCCTAAATCACTTCACGAATGAATGCCCTAGATTTACCCAAAACCACTACAAGTTGTGGTGACATGATCAGGTAGCGAAAGCGCTACTTGGAAAACTGTGTGAAAAGTGAGGACTAGAGAGAAGCAAGATGTGATATGAGCACAAACTGCAGAGAGTGGCAGAGTCAGAGACTAGCAAAATTCTCTGGGATTTCCCAATCCAAACAGATTAGATATTAGAGCATAACAGTCCATACCTAGTGGTGGTGGACAAGATGCACCACATATGCTATGTAGTTGATGTTGCATGCCCTTTTGACCCACAAATAGTCAAGAAAGAAAGCAAAAAGATAGATAAATACAACCTTCTTAAGTACGAAATGGCTCAGCTATGGAAAATGAAGAAGGGGAAGATAGCGCCAATTATTGTTGGGTTCTTGGAAACAGTATCAGAAGGCATCAAGGGGAATATAAAGGAAATTGGAATAGAGTACCCAGTAGAACTGTTACGAAAGGTTTACCTCCTTGGCATGGCCAGAATAATCAGGAAAGTTTTAGATAGCTGAAAAGAATGGATAGCACGGTACTGTAGGCTGCAGGTAGCAAGCCTGCTATGCATGTAAAACTCCAGAAGCTCCAATAAAACCTGTGATAAAGAGAAATAATAATAATAGTAATCCTTTCTACTACAGGTACAAGGCCTGAAATTTGGGGGGTGGGGTTGCTAGTCAATTACATTGACCCCAGTGCACAACTGGTTTTTATTTCAACAACCCCAAAAGGATGAAAGGCAAAGTTGACCTTGGCAAAATTTGAAATTAGTATGTAAGGACAGATGAAATGTCACTAAGCATTTTGCCCAGTGTGCTAACAATTCTACCAGCTTGCTGCCTTGGTGGCTCAACAAGGGCAACCTAAAAAATAATACTGAAAGCCTAATCATCACAGCCCAGGACCAGGCATTGAATACCAACTTATTGAAAAAGAATATATATCACACAAGTGCGCTGGACCTCTGTAGAATATGTGGGAAGAGGGTCGAAAGTGTGACTCACATTGTTAGTGCTTGTGAAAGTCTTGCACAGAAACAGAACAAGAGTAGATATGACAAAGTAGCCCAAAATCTCTACTGACTACTATGCTGCAAGTATGGACACGAGGTTATGGGTGCTTGGTACCAACATATACCGGGAAAGGTAATGGACGAAAAGGGGAAGACAAAAATCCTCTGGGCCTTTGATTTCCAGAAAGACAAAGTGTCAGAGCACTGAAGGCCAGATATAGTAAGATTTAGGAGGGACAAACAAGAGTGCGCAATAATCGATGTAGCAGTGCCAGAAGATCAACACATCATCGTGAAAGAAAGAGAAAAGGTTGATAAATATGGAGACTTGAGAATTGAGATTACTAAGATGTGGTAGCTACAAGAGTTGAACATAAATGTTATCCCTATTGTCATCGGAGCATTGGGTTCAATACCACCCAATCTGAAAGAAAACATTTGAAAACTTTAGAAATACTCTACAATTTTGATGTATTGCAAAAGTCGGCATTACTTGGAACTGCAAGCATATTGCATAATGTACTGTCTGTCTGAGGTGCTTGTTGTGAATTGACAAACAGTACAAACCCCCAGTAGACACAATATCTTCAATCTACACTCTCACGATATTGTATACTGTGCAACGTTTATAATAATAATAATAATAATAATAATAATAATAATAATAATAATAATAATAACGATAATGATTATGATAATAATAATAATAATAATAATAATAATAATAATAATAATAATAATAATAATAATAATAATAATAATTACAGCAAATAAAGAAGATTGACAAGAAAACCCGTAAGCTGCTAACTTGTAATAAGATGCACTACCCAAAGGCAGACGCAGATTGTCTTTACCTACCCAGAGCTCAAGGAGGTCGAGGCTTGATCCAATTTGGAATCTTCTACAAAACCACCACAATTGTACTGGTAAAATATCTTGAAACATCTAATGACTGGATGCTAAAGCTCATTGAAAACCATGAAATACATAAGAAGCTACATTCTGTTAAGAAGGAAAAATATTTTTAAGTGAGTTTATGCATAATACCCAGGCTGAACAGCATGAGGGTAGTGTAGCAACTGTAGTTGCAAGGAAGGTGAAATCAATGGCAAAGCAAAATATGTTTGAACAATTGGCCGATAGGTGGGAACAGAAACCTCTGCATGACAAATATGTGGCCTATAGCAAACAAGCTGATGTAGACCAGAAGCACACCTATCAGTGGCTACAGAGCTCAGGGCTAAAGGCATAGAGTGAAGGTTTTATCTTGGCTGTCCAAGATCAGAGCTTATTGGCCCAGAACTATCAAGTCAATGTGATGAAAAATGGTGTAGACCCAAAGTACCAATACTGCAACGATGAGATTGAAACAGTGGACCACCTAATCTCTGGATGTAAGGTTTTAGCACCTGAAGAGTACAAATCAAGACATGACAGAGTTGGCCAATATCTATACTGGATAATGTGTTGGCATTATAAAATAAAAACTGCTGAAAAATGGTACAAGTACCATCCTGATGCTGTAACTGAGGGAGAAAATGTAATGATGCTATGGAGACTTCCCAGTATGTACAGACCAGACCATCAAAGCAAACAGAGCAGATATTGTTGTGAAAGACCAAAACAATAAAGCCTGTTTATTGATTGACATGAGCATACCCTTTTTGGCAAAAGAATTTGATAAGATTTGCACACTAAAATCAAAAAGATGTGGCATCTTAAGACAGTTACAATACCATTGGTTGTAAGAGCACTTGGAATGATAAAAAAAAGAACTGAAAATTTTTTAAGAATGATCCCTGGCTTACATCCATACAGGAAGTGCAAAAGAGTGTCTTAACTAGTACACCATACATACTAAGAGCATTGTCACTGTAAATTTTCTCTCCTATTTTCCCCTTTTATTTTTTTTGTTTACTTTTTTATTTTTTCTCTCTGTCTTTCTTCCCCTTTCTTCTCTATCACATGACTTTGTAAATGGACAATTTGGTGTGTTTATTTTAATAGCCTACCAATGTATACAGTGTGATTTTCTGTCTTAGGTGTCAGGAAGACACTCAGCAAGAAATGGAAACAGAATTGAAAGAAGATGATAATGAAAATAATAATAATAATAATAATAATAAGAGTATCTCATCAAGAGTATCTCAACAGGCATGATAGAGCTGCACAATATATTCACTGGGTAATCTGCAAAAACCTGGATTTGCCCCATGAAAAAAACTGGTGGGAACACAAACCACCTCCAGTGCTTGAAAATGACCACATCTCACTCCTCTGGAACCTCCCCATTCAAACTAACAGAAAGATAGATGCAAATAGGCCAGACATCATATTGAAAGACTTCAAACAAAGAACATGCCTCCTCATTGATATGACTGTCCCAATCGATATAAACATATCTGTCAAGACCTACCAAAAACTGAGCAAATATAAAGATCTTGAAATAGAAATCAGCAAAATGTGGAACCTGAAGACTAAAACAATACCTGTTGTCATAGGTGCCCTGGGAATGATAGCAAAAGGGGCTGATCGCTACCTAACTCAGATACCAGGAAACCCCAAAATGGCAGAAATTCAAAAGATAGTGCTCATGGGAACTGCTCATATCCTATGCAAAATACTTTCTATGTAACCTCAAGTTTTAAAACAAACATAACTTTCGTTTTGTTTTTTTTTAAATTAAAAAAAAAAATTTTTTTTTTAGGCATTCACTAGTACAACACTAAATACAAAACCAAATATATGGCACACTAGGCATTACAACAATACTAACTTCCAACCTGTTGCCTCTTGAGGTCTCTGGGTGAGACTTGGAGCCAACTTGTACAAATATAAAGCAAAAGTCAAACATAGAATAATAATAATAATAATAATAACCTTTTACTATCATCTTAATATCACACTATCATCTTATAAACACATTTTACTGTCTTCTTAAGATCACACTGTCATCTTATAATCAAATTACTCTTAAACAAACTTCAAATTTTCTTGTTTTAACAGACATTCTCTAGAACAATATTCTGCAAAACCCAAAATCCTAGTCATAACACCAACTTGAACTACTAACTTGTTGTCTCTTGAGGTCTCTGGATGAGACTTCAAGTCAATTTGTACAAATACAAAGCAAAAGCCAAACATATGATGATGATAATAATAATAATAATAATAATAATAATAATATAATAATAATAATGATTATAATATTAATAATAATGTTTTTGCAATAAAAAGGATATCTACATTTTCGAATATTCAGGGAGGAAGGAAAGGAAAGAAAACAAGGGTTAAATTTTCATAGAAAATTGTAGATATTAAAGTTTTAAATTTTCTAAAGATGATCATTTGTATGTCCAACCAGAGAAAACTGTAGTGTTCTTGAAATTGCAGCGCCAATTCAAAAATGTAAACATCCTTTTTATTACAAGAACACTACGGTTTTCCCAGGCCAGACATACAAATGATCATCTTTAGAAAAATTGAAACTTTAATATTTACAACTTTCTGTGAAAATTTTACCCTTCTTTTCTCTCTGATTACTCGAATATGTAAACATACCTTTTAATGAAACAACAAATTAAAAGCATGATTAAAAATTAAGGAGATAAGCACCTGCCATTATGTACAAACTGCACAATTACAAAAACTGTAAACCATAGCAAAACTTATAGAAAGAAAAAGAAAATTCAAAAAATCAAAAATAAACATTGAAATATTCAACAATGTAAACATCAGTATATATATATTATTATTTTGACTATCAGTAATTAAAAACAGAATAAGGTGAATTGATTCTTTCTGAGGCCAAGGTCAATGCTCTCTTTGATCTATAGTAGTTGTAAACACATTTGACCTCTGCTGACCGCAAGTATGCGATGCTTCTTTTGTCTTATGATCGCACAGGAATGTGAAGTCCTATTGTTGATCTCCTCCTCACCATCTGCTGAACCTATTTACAGATTTATCGAATTTGATCTATTCAGTAAGCTGCTTCTCTTTCACCTCCAATCCCCTCCAACCCTCACATATTTATGATTATCTCGAAGACAAAGGTCAAAACTAAACAACATATAACAATACCATGCAGTAGTAGGAGCAAAGATGGCATCTCAAGATGGTTACCAATACCAGTGATTGTAGGAGCACTTGGAATGATCATAAAAGGAACTGAAAATTATTTAAGAATGATCCCTGGATTACTATCCATGCAGGAAGTGCAAATGATTGTATTAATTGGTGCATCACATGTGTTGAGAAGATCATTATTGCTGTGAATTTTCTTTCCTTTTTTGCCCTTTATTTTCTTTGTTTACTTTTATATTTTTTATTTTTTCTGTCTTTCTTCCCCTTTTTTCTATAATATGACTTTGAAAACAAACAATCTGGTGTGTTTATTTTAATGGCCTACCAATGTATATAGTGAGTTTCTCTGCTCTAGGTATCAGGAAGACACCCAGCTAGAAATGGAAGTGGAATTGAAAGAAGATGAAAATAATAATAATAATAATAATAATAATAATAATAATAATAATAATAATAATAATAATAATAATAATAATATATGCTAAATAGAACTGGATGCGGATACAAATGTTACAGCAAAACAATCAGCCACCTTTTACATATGGATGACCTAAAACTATACGCTACAAATGACAAACAGCTGGAAACACTACTATAGACAGTACATGGATTTACCAAAGAAATAGATATGAAATATGGATTAGAAAAATGCGCCAAAGCAACCCTGAAAAGAGGAAAACATCACACAAGATAAAGCCAATGAAATAAGAGAATTAGACCAAAGCCAGACATACAAATATTTAGGAATCCATGAACTAGATATGATACAACACACACAAATGAAAGAGAAAATAAAGAAAGAATACTATAGATGAGTTAGATCAATACTAAAAACAAAACTCAATGCTAAAAACAAGATAATAGGTATTAACACTTTAGCCATCCCAGTTATAAGTTACAGCTACAATATCCTTAACTGGACACTAAATGAACTAACCAAAACAGACAGGAAAACAAGAAAAATAATGACAGGATCTAGGATGCACCACCCAAAATCTGACATAGAAAGGCTATATATATACAACGTATAGAAGGTGATAGAGACCTTATACAGCTGGAAAACAATTATAGAATAACCACCATAGGACTGCAAAAATATCTACTTCAGAAGCAAGGAAAACTGATACAAATAGCCTCAAAACACGAGCAAAACAAAAAACTGTTCTCAGTATTTAAGGAAGTTGACAAATACAAACAAGAAATCATACTACCTAACAAATATGAAGAAGAAGAAACAACAAAAGCTATAAAACAAATGAAATCCAAACTAAAACTTGAACAGCAATGGACCATGATAAAATGATGGCAAGAAGAGAACCTTCATGGCAAATACTAGACTAAACTAAATGCAAAAGAAATAGACAGAGAAAAATCCCAGCAATGGTTGAGAAGCTCAGGACTCAAAGCAGAGATGGAGGGATTTTTAATTGTAGCACAAGACCAAAGCCTCTCCATCAGAAATTACCAAAAACATATAATGAAAAGAAACATAACAAGTAACTACAGAATATGTAGAGATGGACAAGAAACAATAAATCATATTATCTCTGGCTGCCCAGTCCTGGCTAAGAAGGAATATATTCACAGACACGTCAGAGTTGGGACCTACATACACTGGAAGCTATACCAACACTATGGAATAACAACAGAAAAAAGATGGTATAGGCACACACCAGAAAAGGTCACAGGAAACGAGAAAGCAACCATACTCTGGGATATGCCAATACACACAGATAGAGAAATTAAAGCCAATAGGCCAGATATAGTTGTTAGAGATCAAGAAGAAAAAAATGCTTTCTAATTGATATATCAATACCAGAAAATGACAACGTGTCTCTAAAAGAAATGGAGAAACTTTCAAAATACAAAAACCTGGAAATAGAGGTAACTCGAATACTCTTTTACTCTTTTACTTGTTTCAGTCATTTGACTTTAGCAACTAGCACTTAGCCGAGGTAATAATAATAACAACCAGCACTTAGCCGAAGTAACGATCAGAAGAGGTATCTTCCAAGGACACTCTTGTTCACCTCTGTTATTTATTATAGCCTTGATCCCATTTTCTGTAGTCCTACGCAAAGCTAACGCGTTGGGTGATTTAAAACTGTTCGCAAAAACAGAACCTGAAATGGAGAGGCTGGCTGAGGCTGTGAAAATGTGCAGCAAGGATATAGGGATGGAATTCGGTATCTTGAAGTGTGCGGTGCTTACTTTGAAGTGGGGGGGGGAGTAAATTGTAGGGGCATAGAATTGCCAAACGGAGAGAGAATGGAAGACCTGGATGATGATGGGTACAAGTATCTTGGGATCCTGGAGCTGGACAATATCTTGCACAAAGAAATGAAAGGGTCATCACTGCATATTTCAAGCATATTTTCCACTTGTGTCCTGAAATGGACACAAGCGGAGATTAACCAACTCGATCGCACTACCCAGAAGACAATAACAATTTATGGTGCCCTCCACCCTAAGACGAATGTACACAGGCTCTGCATGAAGAGGGGTAAAGGTGGACATGAACTGATTTGCGGACAGGAGTGCATCAATAGTGAAAGAAGAACATGTCAGAATATTCGGTAAACAGTAAACAGGATTTGCTACAGCATGCTGTTAATACAAAAGGTTTTAATGAAAGTGGACTTGAGAGTCCTCATGAATTCCGATCAAGGACAGCTAATGAGAGAGAAGAAACCCAACTCTGCATGGAACAACACGGTCAGTTCCACCGTGAAACCAAGATATTAAAAGACCAAGAAGCATCATGGAGGTGGCTTAACAAGGGTGACCTAAAAAAAGAATACTGAAAGCCTAATCATCGCAGCCCAGGACCAGGCATTGAATGCCAACTTCAGTGAAAATGAATATATACCAGACAAGTGCAACGGACTGGACCTCTGACGAATGTGTAGGAAGAGGGTCGAATGCATGACTCACATTGTTAGTACTTGTGAAAATTTTGTGCAGAAAATGTACAAGCATAGACACAACAAGGTAGCCCAAAACTTCCAATGGCTACTATGCCGTAAATATGGATATGAGGTTACGGGTGCTTGGTACCAACATACATCGGAAAAGGTAATGGACGAAAAGAGGAAGACAAAAATCCTCTGGGACTTTGACTTTCAGACAGACAAGGTGACACTTGTTAATTGGTCATGCTTCAAGTACCCTGCGAAGAATTCTTGGGATTCCAAGCAATGCTGATTTTTGTAGATGTTCTACCTTCACACTTGCATCGATTTTTTTCAGCCATGTAGATATAGTAAGCTTTAGGAGGGGCAAACAAGAGTACGTAATAATTGATGTGGCTGTGCCAGGAGATCAACATGTCATCATGAAAGAAACAGAAAAGGTTGATAAATATGGAAACCTGAGAATTGAGATCACTAAGATGTGGCAGCTATGAGAGTCAAACATAAAGGTTATCCCTATTGTCATTGAAGCATTGGGTTTAATAACACCCAATCTAAAAAAACAACTGAAAACTTTAGAAATCCCCTACAATCTAGATGTATTGCAAAAGTCAGCATTACTTAGAACTGCACGCATATTGCGTTAAGTACTGTCTGTCTGAGGTCCTTATTGTGACTTGGCAAACTACAAATCCCGTTAGACACAATATCTTCAATCAACAACCTCACGATATTGTATATTGTGCGACGTCTATAATAACAACAACAACAACAATAATAAGCCCCAGCAGGGTTCTTGAAGCATGACCAGTTAACAAGTTTAACCTTAGTCTGTTGGCTGCGAACAGCTGACACTTTCCATCGTACCCAGCAATATAAGTTGTGAGTTTTCATATAATAATAATAATAATAATAACAATAATAATAATAATGGTACTAATTACTTAAAAGACCAAGAAGCGAAAACCTTATCATCACTGTCCAGGATCAGGCATTTCACAACTCAGTGAAAAGGGATATATACCACACAAGTGCAACAGACCTCTGCAGAATGTGTAGGGAAGAAGGTTGAAAGCATGACTCATATTGTTAGTGCATCTGAAAGTTTTCCACAGAAAGAGTACAAGAACAAACACGACAAGGTAACCTAAAACTTTCATTGCTACTATGCCGGAAGTATGATATGAAGTAACGGATGCTTGGTACCAATGGACGAAAATTGGAAGGCAAAGATCCTCTGGGACTTTAACTTCCAGACAGACAAGGTGTCAGAGCACCAAAGACCAGATTTAGTAACCTTTAGGAGCGACAAACAAGAGATCCTAATAATTAACGAAGCAATGCCAGGGGATCATCATATTATCATGAAAGAAAGTGAAAAGGTCACCAAATATGGAGACCTGAGGATTGAGATCGTCAAGATATGACAGCTGTGAGGGTCAAACATAAAATTTGTTTCTGTTGTCATTGGAGCATTGGGTTCAATATCATCAAACCTGAAGAAACATCAGGACACTTTAGAAATACCCTACAGTCTTGGTGTATTACAAAAATTGGTTTTACTACGAATTACACTCATGCTGCGTAAAATACTATCTGAAGTCCTTGTTGTGACTTGACAGACAGTACAAACCCCTGGTATACACAATATCTTCAATCTACATCACAATATCGGATACTGTGCGACGTCTTCAATAACAATGGTTTCCATTTTTTACACAAGACCAGCAATTTCAGGTGGAGGAGGCTAGTTGGTTACACTGACCTCAGTTCAGCTGTTATTTATTTCATCAAAAGGATGAAAGGCAATGTCAACTTCAGCAGAATTTAAACTCAGAACATAAAAACAGATGAAATGCTACTAGGTGTTTTGCTTGGATTGCTAATGATTCTGTCAGCTCGCCACCTTTACAATAATAATAATAATAATAATAATAATAATAGACAATACAAAGAGTGTGATATGATTGCAGTAGATATTTTATTGGTTTGAACAATATTTCGACAGCTAGCCTGTCTTTGTCAAGTTCAAAATGATAAGTGATACATAGAAATTCAAATCCAAAATTTGAACGAGGGCAATCAGCATTCCACATTGATGAAATGACATCATCAGCTTTCAATTTTCAAATTTACAACTGGCAAAAAGAAAAAGAGGAAAAGAAACAAAAACAGGAAAAAGAAGAAAATTATTTAATCAAACAGTTTTGTGCAGATATGAAATTCTCCTCTCATTTTATTTATCTCTCCAGGGCATGATGTTAATAACTCGCAAACATTTCTCCTCATGCATTTTGAGGACTGAAAGTGTAGTAGATTGAATCTTTTTCCAGTGGTGTTCTCTGTCTATTATTTTAACTTCATCCCACAGGAACTGGTGGTCTTCATTTTTCCATACATGAGCAGCTATACCCGATTTATCGATACCACCTCATGTCACAGCTTTGCGTTGTTCCTCTATCTTTATTTTGAGAGGGCAGCATGTTTCGCCTTTGTATAACCTACCACAGCTGCATGGGATGGAGTACACACAGTCTTTGGTTATATTCTCTTCCATTGGTGGTTTTACTCTAAGGAGATATTTGTGAAGTGTTGTATTACTCTTGAATACTGCCCTGATGTCATATGGGCCGCATATTTTTTGTATCTTTTCAGAGAGGCCTTTCACATAGGGTAGATAGACTGTAGTCAGTTTATGGGTTTCATCCTCTCTTCTCTTTATAATTGGAGTGGACAGTATGTTTGGAATGGACGGGCTATAAGTACTTGGGGATTTTGGAAATGGATAAATTGATGGAGAAAAAATGACAGGAAAATTTAAGGTAGAGTACTCGCGCAGACTGAGACTGATCCTTAAGTCAAAATTAAACAGACGGAATGAGATTGATGCTATCAATACCAGGGCGGTTTCATTCCTTAGATGTGAAGCAGGGGTAATCACATGGACTGCAGACGAACTAAACAGCTTAGGCAGAAAGACAAGGAAGTTGCTAACTAGATATGGGATACTCCACCCAAAAAGTGACACAGACAGACTGTATGTACCAAGAAAAAGAGGGGGAAGAGGACTTATTGGATGCGAACACAGCATTAGAGCAGAAGGAAACAACATAGCATGGTATGTAAAAAATTCCACAGAACTGCTATTATTAGAGGTAGGAAGGTCAGGCTTGTGTAGGATGAAAGATTGCAAAAATAAAGCACTATACAAGAAATTGAAAACTATTGAAACTGAAAGTAAGTGAATAAAGAAAAGAATGCATGGCCAATTTCATGGGGATGTTGAAGATAAGATAGACAGAGAAAAAAGATGGCTGTGGATGACTAAAAGTGATTCAAAACCAGAAACGGAGGCTCTAATCTGTGTTGCCCAAGACCAAGAACTAAGAACAAACTACATAAGATGCAGAATAGACAACACATCAGAAAGTGATAAGTGCAGAATCTGTGGACAAAATGGTGAAACCGTATGGCATATTACCAGCCAATGTACACCACATGCTCAGAAGGAATATAAGAGAAGCCATGACAATATAGCAAGGCTTGTCCATTGGACACTTTGCAACAAGTATGGACTTGACAGAGAAAAAATTGGTACAACCATAAACCCGAAGGCATCATGGAAAAGGATAATGCAAAGATCCTGTGGGATTTTATGATTCAGTGCGACCATGAGATAGAGAATAGGAAGCCAGACATAATCTTAATTGAGAAAGAAAGCAAACTATGCTGGATCATAGATATAGCATGCCCAGTTGACAACAAGGTATGCGATAAGGAAGAAAGAAAAGTCGAAAGATATGACAGGTTAGCTTGGGAGGTTAAGCAGTTGGGGTCGATGAAAAAGGTGGTAGTAGTACCAATAAATGTCGGAGCCCTGGGAACAGTGAGAAAAAATCTTGAGAAGTACATGGAAAAAAATAGGGGCTGCAATAAGGGTAGAGCACTTGTAGACAACAGCACTGCTTGGAACCGCTCGAAGGCACTCAAAAAATAAGGGGTGTTACCTTAGTTCACAGATAGTGAACAGTTGACACTGTAGTACATCTCCAGCGTTAGAGGTTGTGCAAAGGCGATAATGATGATGATGATGATGATGATGATGATGATGATGATGATGATGCTGATGATGATGATGATGATGATGATAATAATTATAATAATCCACAAAACATGAAAATTAGGGGGAGGAGTATTGTCAATAACATCAACCCCATGGCACTTCTTTTATAGATCCTAAAAGGATGAAAGAAGTACACCATGGCAGAATTTTAATAATAATAATTACAATATCAGAACTGTTTGATGGTGCAATTACAGAAATAATTAAATTGTCCTATTAACAATCAATGCCTACAAAAAAATTATTATATATAAATGCTCCAAAGATACCAGTAACAAATCATATTACTATATTGATGCTGTTGCTTCTGAATTTAAATCTAAATGAAATAACCATCTATCTATGTTGTAAGAAAAACATACTTCTTTGACAACTTTAATCTGGGAATTGACTGGTAATAATATCAAATTTTCATTGTTTACTCCTCAACTCCTTATAAAGGTGGCCTACTCATCGTTGCCTATTCATCTACTCTTTATAAAGGGATATATATATATAATGGAGAAATTATACAAAATGTATAAATAGATGATGAGTAAAGCATCAGCACAGTGTCGACTACTACCTGTTGTTATCCGTAGATTTATTGCAGGAACTTCGTAGTGGTGGTTGGGGTAACAGTATTAATAAAATAGATTGAATGTGTAATAGATTTTATTGGGTGCAACACATATTTCGACCTGTTCTGGGAGTCTTCTGATACATCAACTCACTAGAGATTTCCTGAGTCGGCTTACCGCTATATGTCCATCAAATTCGAGAATGAGCAAAAACAGAGAAAAATTATTGAAAAGCAAAAAATTCAAATGTGAATGTGAAAATTATACATTCTAGTTTAGAGAAAATGATGAAATAAGCCATCGCTGTTGTAACTGTTGAGAGAAAGAAAAGGAAGTAGAAGTTGAAAGGAAGATAATACTTAGACGAAAATTTTTTGGTGTTCGTGCTTAGACGCACATATACATCATCATCATCATCATCATCGTTTAACGTCCGTTCTCCATGCTAGCATGGGTTGGACGTTCGACCGGGAATCTGGGAAGCCAGAAGGCTGCACCAAGCTCCGGTCTTATCTGGCAATGTTTCTACAGCTGGATGCCCTTCCTAACACCAACCACTCTGTGAGTATATATATATATATATATATATATATATATATATATATATATATATATATATATATACGCATATATATACATATATGCTCACACACACACACACACACATATACATATACACACATACATACATCATACACATACATATATATGCATATACACACACATATATATGCA
Source organism: Octopus sinensis (assembly GCF_006345805.1). Lineage (NCBI taxonomy): Eukaryota > Metazoa > Mollusca > Cephalopoda > Octopoda > Octopodidae > Octopus > Octopus sinensis. The sequence goes on along the minus strand of NC_043016.1, from coordinate 21,811,266 downwards.
TACATACACACATACATACATACATACATACATACATCCATCCATACATACATACATACACACACCCACCCATCCATCCATCCATACATACATACATATATATATATACACATATGGATCTAGATTGCAAAATCATATGTCAAGTGCAAGTTATTCAAATATAGTTCCTCAAGTTCATGTGTATTAAGAGTTGTGGGCGTCATGTATACATTGTAATATGTGAATATGTGCTTAGCTGTGTGTAGGCATCTGGGTAATTGTTCAGTGAATTTATTTATAATGCGCTCCTTTGTTAACATTATCGAGGGTGACTCCTCGGAGCATAACTGCCATTTGCGGGATATATTGTTGTAGGAACTCGCGTGTCTAAGTAAGGACGATGTAAGTTCGTATTTTATCTTTGCTTCTTTAAGCCTCCAGATAAAATCGGCCAGTGATGTTATAAGTCATTTAAGGATATTTCGAAAGCTGGCAATGTTGGTGCGGTATCGATTTTTGAAAAAATCAGCCGATGCCCCGATATATACGTAAGGGCATCCTCTAGTATTTATAGTGCACTTGTATACCATGTTCTTAGTCATACATTGGTTATCCAAATGGCAATTGGATCTACCTCTGCATGAGCATAACTGTTTGATTTTGTTGGCTTGTGTACATCGAGCGCTAGAGGGATTGGTTCTGTTCGGTATGTTGGTTGTCACCTCAATTTGTGGTTGTTAATCTTTTGAATATGATGCTCTAAGTTTGATGAATTTGTATATGATAGTTTTATAGTGTGTCGGTTGAATATTTTGCTGTACACTACATTTTTAGGGAAGCAGCGATCAAGTGCGGTGAAAAATTGTTTCACGATCTTAGATGAGATATTGGAGATCCAGACTGGGTTATATCAAAGGCCATCAATAGATTGGATATATTATCCAAAATATATAGTATTATATATCCATCACAACCGATCTTACCAATTCGTTTTTCGCAAGGAACAATGAAGTATTAGGTAAAAATCTGATTGTATAATCTTATGCTCATCAGAGTTAGCCAATATGGAAAGAAATATGGCGACTACTTTCTATTGTTGGAGGTGGATTAACACAACCTATCAGCGGCTGCTGTGGAAAAGGTTGGTGAAACGAAAAAGAGCCAGGGTATTAGGTTAGGAGTTATGCCCCTTGGTTGCGTATGCTGTGAGGCCGGAGTGTTATCTCAAAGCGTTTGTGTGGGAAGTGCGCATTATTAAGTGTGACGCTCCTGTGGGGATGGGGTGTGTGGTATGTGTAGTGGTGTCATATACATAGACCCTCTCCCGCACACAAATTACACACCGTACACTAACATAACCCACACACACATGCACACCTTATCTTTTATTGAAAGAAAATGGATCAACGAACACAGCCACGTTTACCTACAACCCTGGAAAAAATTATGCACATGACACCACAACACATATCACACACCCAATCCCCAAATCCCCACAGGAGTGCCACATTTAATAATGCACACAAACACTTTAAGATAACACTTACCGGCCTCACAGCATACCCAACCAAAGAGCATGACTCCTAACCTAATACCCTGGCCCTTTTTCATTTCACTACCCTTTTCCACAGCAGCCATTGACAGGTTGTGTTAATCTACCACCGACAATAGAAATCAGTCACCATATTCCCTTTCATATTGGCTAACTCTGATGAGCATAACTTTATATAACCGGATTATTGCCTAATAGTCCACTGTTCCTTGCACGAAACCGATTGGTAAGATCAGCTGTAATGGATATATAATACTATATATTTCGGATAATATCCACACTATATTGATAGATATACGAGTGCATCTTTTCCCCAACTTATGGACTCTTAGAAGACTCACGCAAGCACACGCTTCCACAAAACGTAGAGTGTATTGCAATAGGTCCTCTGCAGCTTGTGCCATATATCTACGCTCACCGGCGTTGTGCTCTACATAATCATCAAAGATTATAACATTATTTTATACATGCTTTACAAATGGATTTGGGATATTCAACAAAGAATATTCCACCACCACCGAACGAACTCTATACAAGGCTGCTGCTGGAGAAAATAATCGAATTGATCAGGTGGATGAGATGGAAAGCTTTTTACTTTGACCAGCCCAAACCACCAACGGAAACTGAAAATTTGGGCTTAAATCTGGGAAGTTTCCACCCAAGATCAAGGAACTGGAGGCTTTCAAAAATGACCTGTTGAACATAATACTCCGCCTGTAAAAGTCCTCAAACCCTTTCCAACGTAAACTCAGAACAGACACCTGTATGCTTCAGTCTTCTGACAGGCCCATTCTCTTTTCTGATAAAACAAAAACTTTATATAGAGTAAGTAGTGACACATACGTATAACTTCTTAACAACAGCATTACACAGATGTACAGTGGGGCTAGCCTCCAGGCATACAATAGAAATATAGCTTTATAAGGTGGTGAGCTGGCAGAAACGTAAGCACGCCAGGCAAAATGCGTAGTCATATTTCATCTGCCATTACGCTCTGAGTTCAAATTACGCCAAGGTCGACTTTGCCTTTCATCCTTTCGGGATCGATAAATTAAGCACCAGTTACGCACTGGAGTCAATGTAATCGACTTAATCTGTTCGTCTGTCCTTGTTTGTCCCCTCTGTGTTTAGCCCCTTGTGGGTAGTAAAGAAATAGGCATTTCATCTGCCGTTATGTTCTGAATTCAAATTCCGCCAAGGTCAATTTTGCCTTTCATCCTTTCAGGGTCGATAAATTAAATGCCAGTTTCGCACTGGGGTCGATGTAATCGACTTAATCCCTTTGTCTGTCCTTGTTTGTCCCCTCTATGTTTAGCCCCTTGTGGGTAATAAAGAAATAAGAAATATAGCTTTTAAACTAGGCATAGAAAATAGGGTAGAAACGCTGGTGAAGAAAGAGGCCTTCATAATGATCAAGGATCATAATCCTAACTTTACCTCCAAATCTAAATGCAGGCTGATAAACCTGGTGAAGTCTGAGATTGGACAAGTAAGTAAACAGCTCATCAGGAAGATCAGTAACGGCATTAGAAACTTCTCTGACATTGCCCTATGGCACAACACCAAAGAGGTCATTACATGGCTTAAGGCCAATAGAGGTAGGGATAGAGCTAGGTTTACCCAATTTTATATAGTTGATTTCTACTCATCTATACCAAAGAAGCTCCAGTCAAAGGCCCACACTGAAGTCAGCAACGAGGACATACGCATTATCATGAACGCCAGAAGAACCCTACTCTTAGCCAAACATACTTACCCGGAGGACTCCTTCAACAGTGCTGATGTATATGACCTAGTGGGTTTCTTCATCTTAGATGCACTTAAAAGGAAATTCCCTTCAAGTAGCTTTGGACTCTACAAAGATAACGCACTGGAAATACCAAGAGGGGCCAATGGCCACAAGCTAGATAGGTTCAGAGAGAACCTCACAAGCACCATGAACTCTCTTGGACTGAAGGTCATGATAGAGACCAACCTGAAAACGGCAGATCTCTTTGATGTGACCCTGGACCTGGAATCTGGCGCCTGTAGGCCATTTAGAAAACCAAATGAGAAACTGCCTTACATTAACACAGGTTCCTGCCATCCAGCCATAGTGTTCAGGAACCCGGGTAAGGACATCAGCAGGAGAATCTCCATCTTATCTTCAAGCAAAGAGATCTTTAATGCTGCTACCATGTACTACAACTGGGCCCTAGCTGCCAGCGGTTTCAAGGATAGTATTAGTTACATGCCAGATCCTAGCCCCCCTCTCATTGAAGAGAAAGCGTTACCGGAATGTGCTGTGATTCATGCCACCGGTCTCTTTAGACGTAAAGACCAGAGTAGGTAAATTTTTCCTTAGTTTAGTTGATAGGCACTTCCTCCGTACTAATAGATTCAATAAAATATTTAATAGACATACCCTGAAACTATCCTTTAGCTATGCACCTAATGTAAAAAAGATATTTGTAGATAGGCCTACACCCGAGGCAGAAGCAGGATGTTCATGCAAGGATAACACAACTTGTCCGCTGAATGACCACTGCAACACAGGGATAGTAGCATACAAGCCAGAGTTAACAGTCTCAGGACCAAATGGACAACAGAGCATTTTATCTGATCAAATTCATCCTATGGTTGCAGAACTGTTTCCAGAAGGAAACACAATCTTTCAGGATGATAATGCATCACTTGTTACTGAATGGCATGAGGAACATTCTAGTGAAGTTGAACATCTTATCTGGCCACCACAGTCCCCAGATCTCAATATTATTGAACATTTACGGTGCATTTCAGAAAATCAAGTAAGGAGTCGATATCCTCCACTACCATCACTACAAGAACTAGAGACTGTTTTAGCTGAAGAAGGGACAAAAATTTCTTTGGAAACAGTTCAAACTTTGGTTGACACTTGGAAGGGCATCCAGCTGTAAAACCCTTGCCAAAACCGACCTGCTGGATGGTTGGTGTTAGGAAAGGTATCTAGCTGTAAAAATCCTGCCAAAACAGTCGCAGAAGTCTGATGCAGGCTTCTGCCTGGCCGGCTCCTGTGAAACTGTCCCACCTATACCAGCATGAAAAGCAGATTTTAAACTATGATGATGATGACGATATATATATATATATATATATATATACACATATACACACACACATATGGTCTGATCAATAAGTACATGGGTGTTGCCATAGTAAAGAAGCTAAAGCACATAGAGTGAAGCCGCTTGGCAAAGATTAACTTTGAACTCTATTGTGCATGCATACTAAGTTTTAACATTCTAGCTCAATTCCGCTGCTTACAGAAGTGCTTAGAAGGAAGGTCTGTAGCATGTGTCCGTCGCATTGACCATGACAGAAAGTTGTCATGACAATACCTGCTCAGAGGCCTACACAAATTTGCAGAAAGTGTATGGAGAAGAGTGTATGAGCCACATACAAGTCTACAAGTATTTCAGACGTTTCCACGAAGGCTGAAAAATGTCGATATTGACGAATGTTCTGGGAGAACCACAACCAGTAGGACTGAGAAAAACATCGCAGTACATGCAGCTCTGAAGGGAAATTGTTGAATCACCATCCGTGAGTTATCAGATGATGTGCAGATTAGTTATGGTTCAGTTCAGTCCATTATCACTGAAGGTTTGGGTATGAGATGTGTGTCTGTCAAGTTTGCGCCAAAACTGCTTTCAGCTGACCAAGAAGTTACTCAGGTTTCGGTTTCGAGTCGAAAATGAAGAAAACTTTTTGAAAACTTTGCATTGACCTCCGAACAGATATCGCAAAGCTTTTGGCAAAATTTGATGCAGATTCTCTGCTCAACTTAGTCTGTCATGGTCAATACTACGATCATACGCTATACACCTTTCTTCCAAGCACTGCTATAAACAGTGGCTGTGAGCTGGGATGTTGAAACTTAGTGTGCATGCACAACAGAGTTCAAGGTCAATTTGTGCCAAGCAGCTTCATTCGACGTGCTTTAACATCTCATACCCCTTTTAAGTTTTTTCTTTTTTCTTAGTGAGTATTATTTTATTTCTCTTAAAAGCAATACTTTTTATATCACTCGCATCCTATTTTTGAGTTTTCTTTTTTTTTTTCCTTAGTTACACATTTAATATTTTTTGCGATTGGCATCCACTTTCAGGAACTCCGTACTTTTTCTTTTGCTTACGCTTGTGTGTCTGGGTTCAATTACCTGCGGTGCTGTTGGTACTTGGAAAGTATCTTATAACTATTCCATTGGTTCTTCCATTCTCTTGGGTTCACTCTCAACAAATCTTTTTTTCAGTTGGTTCATGTGTCTCTTTTATAGCCCTTTTCTACTTTTTACCATGTATAGCATTTTTCCTATGCATTTGGTAATCACACCATCTTCCCAACACTGTTTTCCATTCTTATACCCCCTCACAAATACCTTTTCACCAATTTTGAAAAATCTTGCTGTATTATCAATCCATTGCAATTTTTCTTTTCTTACCAGGTAGTAATTGTTGAAGACTGATTTTATTTTTCTTGCAAACATCAGCCCTGCTGGTGTAGTTGGATTTGGTGTCACACAGTATACTCTTAAGAATTGTTGTAGAGCTGTCTTATCCGTGACTTCCTTAGGGCTCTCTTGAATGTGTCGACAAAGCGTCTTGCTTGTCCGTTAGATCTGGGATGGTATGGCACCATAGTTACATGTTCTACAGCGAACGTTTTACACAACTTTCTAAATTCAAAAGACACAAATTGCCTTCCATTGTCAGACACTATCGCGTCTGGGATGCCAAATCTCACAAACAGCTCATGTAAAAAAAATTGTCAGTTGAGGAGGTTGTTTTTTTTACACTTACAAATTTCTGGCCATTTAGAGAAACTATCAACTACCATTAAGTAGTATGAACCATTTAAATGACTGGTGAAATTGATATGTAGTCTCGACCACAGAACATCTACTTTTGGCCAAAGCTTACTTTTTCTTGCCGGCAATTTTGCTGCTAAAGCACATCCACTACAGCCTTTCACTAAATTTTCGATTTCCCTATTCATTTTTCACCAGTACACATAGCTACGCATTAAAACTTTCATCCTCGAAATACCAGGATGTCCATCATGAAATTCCCTGAACATTTACTTTTGCAGTGTTTCAGGTATCACTACTTTCTGTGTATAAATCAGTATGCCATCACAAACTGAGTAGAGGATCACATCTTGGTTTCATTTTGCACTAATCCTGTTCTTATTTACTCTTCCTGACCACAGTGTTCTTTTCACTTTTGTTATGAATTTGTCCTTTACTGCATTTCACTTTATGTCATCTAGGGTTACCAGTAATTCGCGTATCACATTCCACATTACATTTTTTATTCCTCCTTCTGCTCTTAAAGCTGCGATTACCGTATCTTTGAATGGCTAGCAGTGCTTCAGTCTCAGTCTGGACAAACCATCTGCATGCCATAGCTTTTTAGACGATAAATATTCCCTTTCGTAGTCAAAATTCAATAGTGTAGAGCCCCATTGCTGTAGTCTATTTGCTGTGTGTGTTGGTATTCCTTTTTTAGAACCGTATATTGAAGTTGTGGGCAATGATCTATTTGTGAACAGAAACTTCTTCCATGAATAAATCTATGGCATTTTCGGATCTAGTTTTTTTCATTCGCAAAATATGCATTTTTTAAAAGAGAGTAAAAAAAATATGAAAATCGGCTATAATAATGTAGCCTTCCAGTCTCATTGCTTTGAAGGTATGATGTTGTGGAGAAAACAATTGGAGAAAAAAGTTATAGAGGTTTAATAAGCGAAAAAATTGGGTATTTTTAGCCAATAGCGAGACAGAAATTTTCTGTGTTTAGTGGGGCGGGGTCAATTTTAAGATTATACCCTGTAAAATTTATAGTTTAGTGTCTGATATGTCCATTGTAAATTTCTAAATGAATAGAAATACCTAATTTCATTGTAGGTTTCTAAATAAACAGAAATACCTAATAAAATCAACATCTTGAAAGAAGCCCGTCGTATATATGTACATATATATGTATGTGTGTATATGTTTGTGTGTTTGTCCTTGTCCCCCCAACATTGCTTGACAACCGATGCTGGTGTGTTTACTTCGGCAAAAGAAACTGATAGAATAAGTACTAGGCTTACAAAGAATAAGTCCTGGGGTCGATTTGCTTGACTAAAGGCGGTGCTTCAGTATGGCCACAGTCAAATGACTGAAACAAGTAAAAGAGTAATATATATTTCTGTATGTGTTTACTTTATGTGTATTTCAGTATTATTGTAAACCTGTCATGTATTTGTGTACATCATTAATATAAGTGCATGTGTGTGTGTGTGTGTGTGTGCATGCGCATGTGATTGTGCGTGTATGCATGTGTGTGTGAGAAAAGGAGGCGTCTGTCTCGAAAACCCCAAAGTTGAGTAACGTTTTCATAGTGTAGAAAAGGAACGAAACCAGTATGCTCCACTGGATGTGTGATGTCAGCGTGCATACTTGACAGAGTGTAAGTGCCTTGAGAGATAAGTTGGACCTAAGAAGCATCAGATGTTGTGTGCAAGAGAGACGACTGCATTGGTATGGTCATGTGGTGTGAATGGTTGAGGATAGCTGTGTGAAAAAGTGTTACACCCTAGCAGACGAGGGAAACTGTGGAAAAGGTAGACCCAGGAAGACTTGGGATGAGGTGGTGAAGCATGACCTTCAAACATGAGGCCTCACCAAGGCAATGACTAGTGACCGAGACCTTTGGAAATATGCTGTGCTTGAGAAGACCTGGCAAGCCAAGTGAGACCATAACCCATGGCCTATGCCAGTGATGTAACCAGCCCACTTTGGTATACCTTTCTTGCAATGGATGGCTTGACAGGAGCTGGCAGGCTCTGATTGTCTGTTTTGGCATGGTTTCTATGGCTGGATGCCCTTCCTAACACCAACCACTTTATACTGGGTGCTTTTTATGTGACACCAGCACTGGCACTTTATATAAGATACCAGCATGGGTGCTTTTTAAGTGGCACCAGTATAGATGCTTTTTACATGACACAAGCACAGATGCTTTTATATGGTACCAGCACCTGCAAGCTCACAAGACAAAGACCTCTCAGCTGAGAGAAATGGAACCAAGAGATTAGAAAAGAACAGAAGTAGCCCTCTTACTGGAGGGGATATTTGGCTTCCTCAGTGGGACAAGGAAGAAGAGGAAGTTAGGAGAGAGTTAAAGAAAGATAGAGGGATAGGTGGAGAGAGAGAGAGAGAGAGAATCTGCATGCAGGGAACAGTTGGTGTAGTATAAGTAGTACAAAAGGGATAGAAGGGTATGTTCCATAAGAGTATGAGAGGAGATGTTTAGAGCCAGCAGAGCAAGTGATGTTGAAAGAAAGTGAAATGGCTATAGAGATAGTAAGTGATGATGAGAAGAATTGGAATTGGCTGGGGTGGTGATATGGTAGGTATATAAATACAGAGAGAGTGTGTGGATAGGTACATGAGGAAAAGCAGCAGGTCCTGCAGTAGGTGATGAGGGTGTGGGGGAGTTTGACAGAGAACAGAATTGTGTGTGTGTGTGTGCACGCGCATGAGTTGGGGACTGGCTATAAAGAACATGCCAGTATGGATGGATGGCCAAGATTTTACTTAACTTGACAATTCTTCTTGGGAGCAACAAATCGCCAAAAGTCTCAGACACTTGTCATCTTAGGATTGTACTGCAACACAAAGAAAACAGAGCTGCAACTATTCAACCACAAAATGCCTGTGTCAGTGAAAGTGAGAGATAGCAAGTCACTCAAGGTAGTCAAAAATTTCAAATACCTTGGTGCTGAAAAAGACATCATAGCAAGGAAAGCTCTTGCCTGGCGCACATGCCATAAATTGAGAAAGGTATGGATTTCAAAGTTAACAAAGAAATTGAAAGTGAGGTTGTTTCTGGCCACAGTGGAATCTGTTCTTCTATACGGGGCTGAAACTTGGATGCTCATGAAAGCATTAAGAAGCAGTTGGATGGTTCTTATACAAGGATGCTTAGAATGGCACTCAATGTCTCCTGGAAGAGTCATACAATAAATGCCAACTTATACCAGGGACTACCAAAAGTAATATTGAAGATACAGCATAGAAGAATGAGGCTAGCTGGACACTGCATCAGACACACTGATGAAATTGCTAACAAGCTAGTGCTCTGGCAACCAACGGAAAGAAGAACCAGGAGACAAGGAGGAAGATGACCTATTTTGACAACCTGCTGGAGGTTACTGGTATGGAAGGGGTATAGGAGCTGAGGACCATTATGAAAGATCAAGGTGAATGGGGAAAACATGTGGAAACAGTCTTGGGGCATTCTGTGGGATGACCTAGATAGACAGGTAGATTGTCATCCTCTCAGGGAGGTTCAATAGCTGAAGGTCCTTTCTCATTACTCTGTCTCACATCTTCCTAGGTCCACTTCTTCCAGTTGATGTGTGCAAGAAAAACAATTATGCTTGTATGGACGTGATGCATATGGATGAGAACAGCTGTATAAAGAAGAAGTGATCACTTAATGTGGATGGAATTTGTGGAAGAGGGAAACCCAGAAACACATTGGATGTAGTGGTAAAGGCTGATCACAGGATCTTAAACTTTATGAAGGAGACAACAAGTGATTGAGATGACTGCACTTTTTGAGAAGTCCCTATCACCACCACCAATTCAGCAAACCTTAGTTCTGGAAGAGCAGTGTGTGTGTGTGTGTGTAACTATATATATCTTATGAACTTCATTAGATTACAACTGTTTCTGTTATAAGATGCAGTGGACTGGCTCCAATGAAACTATAAGGTATTACCCAGATACTCAACTATGAGTCCACTATAGCAGAAACAGCCGAAAGCTAATGTAACTCATAAGATAACTGTTTGTTCCTTTGGCATCTCTCTTTCTTAGTACCACTCTATACTCAGCTAACACTTTGTTCTGAAACATATGTATATTGGGTTCTACACCAGGTCTTGCAATGTCTTGCAATGCCTAAGTGGTATATATGCACAATTGGGCCCTTTGCACAAATTCTTCCCAAAACACACCCACCATTCTTCATCTCTGTGACAGCAGTTTTTCCTTGATGCCACATACTTTTCTCATTACCCAGAACCATTTCACTTGATATCCATCCCTCATCCTTAAAATTGTCCTCTCCACCCAGACTATAGTCATCACCATTAACATTGTGTTCCTCTAGTCACCACCATTAAAATTGTCTTCCAACTGCCTCTCCTGTAGTGGCTATCACTGGTAATATTATTGTTATTATTTTTAATATTATTAATTTCTATTATTAATAGTAGTGGTATTGTTATAATTAATTTCTTATTATTATTTTCTTCTCGTTATAATGGTTGCAGTGATTGTTGCAATTGTTTTTACTACCATCCTTCCTTTTTTCTTTGTTAGTTTCTTTATTTTACCACTAGATATTTCAGATTCTACACCAGAATTACAATAATTTTGTCCGTTGTAATTTGAGACTGGAGTGGGATCACTTGTTACTATCCACATCATTCTTCGGTCCTTCCAACTATTTATTTTCACTTTCTCTTTCTTCTTGACCTCCTCCTCCTCTTTCTCTCATCTCCTTCCTCTTCTACTGCTTCTTCATTCCCTAACCATACTTTTATTTACTTTGGCACTGACACTGTACTTGCCCTGTCGATCTTTGCACAGTCTATTTACATTTTCATCTTTATTTACTTTGTTTCTTCCCAATATAAGCAAAAACACAATGATAGAGGCACAATGTAAGAGCCTACCTTTGATGCAAGACTGAAGCAAAGTCACTCTAATGTTTAAAACTACAAATATGTAAATTTTCACTCGGAGCTTTTGCATGAACTGGTGTTGAAAGGAAAGTTGGTACAGAAACAATTGTAACTGATCATTAAAGACGTTAAAGTCTTTCTTTATCTTCTTATTTGCGTTATATATATATATATATATATATATATATATATATATATATATATATATATTCTTGTATTCAATGAAGTATTAACTTATGTTCAAAGCTAAATTGTTGATTTAGATTCTATAATTAAATTGTTTATAAATTATCTCAAGTAAGAAGAGTATGATCCCTTCGCTTATAAATGAATATATTGTAGGGGAATAAGGAATCTTCAGTATCAGCATTTACTCGGTAACAGAGGGTGCAAGCGCACCCTACTAAAATTGGGGATGAGGGCAATGAATAACACTGAACATTCTCTTGAAAAACTTCATCACCAAAACAAATTTTTGGACTGATTTGAAATATTACTTTTCCATCAATGGATTTATTTGATTTCGATTGATGTACAGATATAATAATTATAATTATAATTATTATTATTAAACCTGTATTTGTTTTGATATCAAGATTGAAAAATCCGACTTTGTAAAAGAATGTCGAACCCGGGTTTACACCCGCTAAGCAAATTTCATTTATAAGAATGAATGTCAGCCAACCATGTTTGAATGTTGATATTTTAAAAACAAAAGAATTAATGTGAAGTGAGCTCTAAAGAGTAACACATTGAAGAAGTATCATAACTAAATGTAGATGATAGCTTTACTGGTAAATCAGTAAAAGCATTTGTTGAGGTATTTTATTTGCACAGAAGGTGTGGCATGAACATTTTTTTTAATAAAGCCTACTCGTCAGTAGCAAGAGCTCACAGACAAATGAAATTAATTTCTTTTCAAACTGATATTTATAGTGTTACCAAAACGTTTTGAAACTAGTCTCCAATAGCTGCTGAACCTATCATACACTATCGCTCCTATACTTTCTTTCAGTGGTAGGGTTTCTATCAATTAAATAGAATGTTTGACTTTTAATGTTGAAAAATAAACTTCCTGACAACGAGCAATTGAAAAATGCTTCTCTTGAAACTTAAATGTCTACTTATAATCAACTCATAAATTTCGCACTTCGACCCAATTTCATATCTAAACTGCTTCCTATTCAATCCTACTGCAAACCGAACAAAACTTAAATGATGACCACAATTTCCATTTGTATTCCACTTAGAAAAAAGAATTCTTAGGAATCACTTTTAACTAATAATAACCATTCTAACTCCACTCAAGTTTCTGCCGTTTTTATTATTTCCACGTATACTATTTCCTACGTGTTACGAAATAATAAAACAAAAATCGCATGGCAAGCTTTATTCACAGACGGTTATTGGACGTAAAGTTCAAGAATTCATTCCTAAGTTAAACTATTATTGTTGTTTTCGGAAAAGATAGTATTGAATTCAAAATACCTCAGCTTTACTACCGCGTCAGTATCTCTCTATTATGCCATAGGGAACCGACATTTACATGAATTATTGATAAGTGTCTTTCAAAATTTTGATGTTATTAAGGGAAAACAAATACAGAAAAATAACGGACAGACTTCATAAATCCGCTTCACGACTTTTTCACGGTTTCGAGTAAGTGTCCTGTATCCATAGCTTCAGGTTGACCAAAATATCATTAGTATAACTTGCTAGAAACTTTAAGTCCGACGGAGGGTCCGTTTCCATTCTTTGGTAAATAAACAATCTACCGAGTGTAGACAACAACTGACCCCTTGAACACCTTTACAAGCATTCGAATTACATCTTCGATCTGAGGATAAATCTTTATTTCAAAGACCTAGGTTTTCTCTTTTTTTCCTTTATTTTTTTTTTTTTTTTTGTATTTCAAATAGCCATTCTGATTATATATTTCGTCGTTTGGTTTTAAATAGAGCAGAATTGCCATTAAATAAGTATTATGTAATATGAAACATTGTAAGCAATAGCAACGGGTTTCTGAAATGAAATATTAATCATCTAAGTAAAGGGAGGAATGTCACAAATCGATAATTATAATTGCAATATAAATGAAGAAATACTTGGCCTTCCTAAAAAATGGAAAGGCAAATTGGTGTCGGGAGATTAAACCTATGAGGAATACGTTCTTAAACCCTAAGTTCTGAAATATTAAATAAAACAGTTTCAAATCGTTTTATTGCGAATTAAAAAACCCGTTTCCATGATCTATTGTGGATCTAAATTATGAAGATATGCTGTGAGAAAAACAGCAAAAACATGTGTCTGATGGGTTTAAATAATCGAAAGCTTCAAGAAGGTACAAGAAAGAAGCAACTTTACGAACCAATATTAAGGCCTGCGTTAATCCTATAACATTCTCCTTACAATCATAACACGCTATGTTTGCCAACTTCCCGGAACACTTTACGCAGTTCGGCCTCAATCGTTACCTCTCGCCATGGACACAACGTCTGTGTGTGTGTGTGTATATATATATATATATATAATATATATATATATATATATATATATATATATATATAATATATGTGGTGTGTGTGTGTGTGTGTGTGTGTGAGTATTACGAGGGGTATATAAATATTAATCGAAATGTAGTATATATATCCATTACGGCCGATCTTATTCATAATATATGTGTGTGTATACATACGTATATATATAAATGTATACATATAATAAAATATATATATATATATATATATATATATATATATATATATATACACACAAGGGCTATATATGTATATCTATGTATATACAAAGGCTTTATATGTGTGTGTGTATATATATATATATACGGAAATGTACTTGCATAGCAAGTGACTTGATCTGAGATAGAGTGCTGCAACAAAAACAATTATATATATTAATCGAAGTGCACAGTACTATATATCCATTGCGGCCGATCTTATTCATACTATATATGTATATATAAATATTTGTGCATGTATATGTATGTATGTATGTATGTATGTATGTATGTATGTATGTATATATGTATATATATATATATATATATATGTATATATGTATGTATGTATGTATGTATATATATGTATATATATATGTATATTATATATATATATATATATATATATATATGTATATGTATATATATATATATAGATAGATAGATAGATAGATAGATAGATAGATAGATAGATAGATAGATAGATAGATAGATAGATAGATAGATAGATAGACAGATAGATAGATAGATAGATAGATAGATAGATATTGGTGGAAAAGGACAATACATACATACGTACGTACGTACATACATAAATCGAAGTGTACAGTATTATATATCCATTACGGTCGATGTTATTCATAATATCATAATATATATGTATATAACTATTTGTGCATATGTATATACACACACTCGCACTAAACACACCCATAAATTCATCTACAGATGCTCATATCAAATAACGGCGTAGCTTTTTCTTTTCCAACTATGTAAGATCAACGAATATAACATGCATAATGCTTAATATATTACATCATTTCACACACACACACATTATTTAGTACAAAGAGGAAATGTGCCCGTTGTTTCGCATATTCTCAGACTGGTATAATCTATACGGTTAATGTTTAGCTAAAATATTTGCATATTGCTAATTGTTGATAATTGCAGAGAAAACATGCAAAAAAGAGGTGCTCAATGAGCTAGAGTCCAAGTGAATTAATGAACGAAATATTTAGTAGAGGAATGACTGACGCATCAAGTAGGCTTGAACATTTGCAGTACATGGCTAGCAAGTTTAAAGAAACTATGATAGTTGTGTAAGGAAAGAGATTTGGAGAAATGATACAACACGTCGTTGGGTTTGTGTTAATAGTTAGTGATTGAATGTTTGCTAATCAAACTGTTGTGCGTAGCAGCTGCTACGTCTCTGATATGTGATCGGTACTTATGGATCAGAAAGTGATCAGCAATGGAACGTTCAAAGCTATGTAAAGTCTGAGGTTACTTTGTGAAATCAGAAGTTATGAAGCTATCAGTTGTGAAGGTTTTAGTCCAAAGCTACAAGTTCTTAGAAGAGTGTTGCAGCTTGTTTTTGTTTTGTTTTTTTTAATATGCATGGCAAATATTTCTCGAACCCATTTATATATATATATATATATATATCATCGGTAAAATATAAATCCGAAAAAGAAGCACACTCTAAGTTATAGAGCAGTATATTATATAAATAAAGTTAGATAAGACAAGTTTATGGGATTACCTTTGGTTTCACGTCCATAAAGCGCTTAGATCCCAAACCTGTTGGCTTATGGCCTCTCTAGGAAAGTGTTTTATGGACGTGAAACTTAGGGTAATCCCATAAACCGGACTTATCTAACTTTATTTATTTAGATAGATAGATAGATAGATAGATAGACATATATACGCGAGTCGCTTATGTATAAATGCACACGCGTACACAGCATCAATTTCTATACCGGATTTACTCGTATATAAATCTCATCTCAGTTTTTTCAGTTAAAATCAAATATACAACAGTAAGACTTATACATTAGTAAATACGGTGTGTGGGCGGGTAAAGAGAGAGAGAGGCAGTTACGAGTATAACAAATTAAATATAACAGCATGAATTTGATATACAAATATATGTATACATGCAAACAGAAGGAAAGACTGAAAACATTCAGACGATGAATGTTCAAGTTTAACATATATCTATATTGTTGGATCAAACTAGAGTACAAACGACAGAGAAAATAAAAGGGAAGAGGTTATAAGTCCAACAGCTGTTTCTGGGGGCGCAGAGATCCATTATAATATTGGTAGATGTAGCTCACCATAATATGCAGGCCATAATGAAAGCAAATAAACATTAGATAATTGAGACTCAAAAAAAAAATTTTATATTTGTTTATCAGCATAATTGCCATCATATCTACTCACCTTGATTTGTCTAAAAGACTTTGGAGACTTTCTTCAAATCATTTGAGCGCTACTAAGTTTTCTATACCGAGAGAATCTCTGGTTGTCATCTGTTGACCATGTGTGTGTGTGTGTGTGTGCATATATATATATATAATATATATATCATCGGTAAAATATAAATCCGAAAAAGAAGCACACTCTAAGTTATAGAGCAGTATATTATATAAATAAAGTTAGATAAGACAAGTTTATGGGATTACCTTTGGTTTCACGTCCATAAAGCGCTTAGATCCCAACCTGTTGGCTTATGGCCTCTCTAGGAAAGTGTTTTATGGACGTGAAACTTAGGGTAATCCCATAAACCGGACTTATCTAACTTTATTTATTTAGATAGATAGATAGATAGATAGATAGACATATATACGCGAGTCGCTTATGTATAAATGCACACGCGTACACAGCATCAATTTCTATACGGATTTACTCGTATATAAATCTCATCTCAGTTTTTTCAGTTAAAATCAAATATACAACAGTAAGACTTATACATTAGTAAATACGGTGTGTGGGCGGGTAAAGAGAGAGAGAGGCAGTTACGAGTATAAACAAATTAAATATAACAGCATGAATTTGATATACAATATATGTATACATGCAAACAGAAGGAAAGACTGAAAACATTCAGACGATGAATGTTCAAGTTTAACAATATATCTATATTGTTGGATCAAACTAGAGTACAAACGACAGAGAAAATTAAAAGGGAAGAGGTTATAAGTCCAACAGCTGTTTCTGGGGGCGCAGAGATCCATTATAATATTGGTAGATGTAGCTCACCATAATATGCAGGCCATAATGAAAGCAAATAAACATTAGATAAATTGAGACTCAAAAAAAAAATTTTATATTTGTTTATCAGCATAATTGCCATCATATCTACTCACCTTGATTTGTCTAAAAGACTTTGGAGACTTTCTTCAAATCATTTGAGCGCTACTAAGTTTTCTATACCGAGAGAATCTCTGGTTGTCATCTGTTGACCATGTGTGTGTGTGTGTGTGTGCATATATATATATATATATATATATATATAATAATAAATATTAGGGAATAAATCCAAATTTACAGGGAAAAAATCAGATTTAGGATTAAATCCAATTTTATAGTAAAATATTATATAATATTAATTTGAGACAAAACCACTATTTCGCAAAACAAACAAGGAAAGACTTAATCAATACATAAAAATTTTTAATATAAAGTAAATAAACCGCCACTACAATTGTTTCATGTCTTCAAATGACAGTCAGGTGGATTTCCGATCTTCTAATCCATAAATTAAAACTGATTAGAAGATCGGAAATCCACCTGACGAATGTCATTTGAAGACATGAAACAATTGTAGTGGCGGTTTATTTACTTTATATTAAAATTTTTATGTATTGATTAAGTCTTTCCTTGTTTGTTTTGCAAAATAGTGGTTTTGTCTTGAATTAATATTATATATATATATATACCGGAGTAAACACATAAATGTGAAACAAGGTGGAAAAAAAGAGTACTCAAATACCAGTGTAACAGGTTTTGTTGAATTTTCTGCTGCTTTAAATAAAGCGTATTACTCTACCACTGGTATTTGAGTACTCTTTTTTTCCACCTTGTTTCACATTTATATGTTTACTCCAGTATATATATATAATATATATATATATATAATATATATATATGTGTGTGTGTATATATACTCTCACTCAACATCAAGTCTTGTGTGGGAAGGATACTCTTCAGGTTAATAGGCAAACATTTCACGTAGACACACAGATACAGACGTTTATTCAACAGGTACAAACTAAGGGTCTCTTTTAGTTGTGCATCCAACATGAAGAGTATATTAGCAAACACCCATAAAATATGAGAAGAGGCAGTTTGCTCTTGCAGGGTGTATAATGACTGTCCAGTGGAAGGCCAATGCAAGGCTGATGGAACAGCAACAGATCATCCAACAATATTGACAGCATCGGAGGCAGTGACAGTGGCAGAAACACCAGCACTGTCGCCAATGACCCCAGTACCAGGTCTACAGCCAGAGAAGATGACCATACCAACAGCAGCAGCACCAGCAAGTGGAGGCGCAATGGCTCAGTGGTTAGGGCAGTGGACTCGCGATCGGAGGATCGTGGTTTCGATTTCCAGACCGGGCGTTATGTGTGTTTATTGAGCAAAAACACCTAAAGCTCCAGAAGCCTCCAGCAGGGGGGGGAAACCCCTGTTGTACTCTTTCGCCCCAACTTTCTCTTACTCTTTCTTCCTGTTTCTTGTCCCTGACTTCCTATGCAACCGCTGAGCCTGGATGCATATTCATCCATTCGTCGATGCTCTCGGTGTCGAGGTTTGACCTGCTTTCTTTTCTGCAGGTCTTACGAATAGCAAAGGACCATGTTTCGAACTTCTCCCATCTTGCAAGCTTTGGGACAAAGACCGTTCGCTCAACAGCAACGGCAACAGCAGCACCAGCAAGGCTACTGACCTCACACCCAACATTACCAATGATGGCACCCACATCATCACCAATGATAATAGCACCAACCCTACAACCAGGGACAACCATCACAATGACAACAACCACAGCAACAGCAGCCATAGCAGCATCACAAGACCCATCATGATGATAACAGCACTGACAGCAGCCCCAACAGCACCAGTGACAACAACAACATCCTCAGGCCTGGAGTTAACCAAAGATACACCAGTAATGTGAACACAACCAACACCCAAGCCTGGAAATATATTAGGTCAACTGGGATGGCATTCAAGCTATGCTTGAACAATGACAGGTCTTCCTTCAGAGTCCTGGAAAGACAATATGTCACATCCCTGGCCAGCTATGGGTGGCACCCCAAAAATGAAGGGACCCCATATGATGTCAAGTCGAGACCTTACATCAATGGGAATGTATGGTGCAAGCTTTGCATAGCCAAGTGAGCTAAACCTGAGTCACTGAATATTCACCAAAAAGTTTTCACACCATGTATACATTTTCAGTGCTACTTGCTGGAAACATGTGATTCCCCATTTGTTGATTAAACAAAGAAAAAGCAGCCCGTGGGATAAATCCTTTGTTCCCTTCTTCCAGCCCACAAATAGCTTGTCTAGGGGAGATAACGCATCTTCACTGACACGACTATTTATTCTTTGATGACCAATGACCATAACAAATTTTTGCCTCCCAGAGGTGAAAAGTTAAATTTATCTTCGGACCAGAGCCTGATGAGTCATCCACAAGGATACAGCCTTCATGGATGTGAAACCATTGGTCACTCTATGACCAGACGTTAACTTTATTACTTATATGTGTATATATATATATATATATAATATATATATATATATTATATATATATATATATATATATATATAATATATATATGTGTGTGTGTGTGTGGTTAATTCCGAAATCGATTCAATGTTGAGATAACGAAATTTAAACATTCCAATGGTTAGTTGCCCGAATTTCAGTTCAATTTTCTGTAGCAAGCAGATTAAATGTGGAATATCAGTATATTGGCTTTAGAATAATCTTCTTTAGCCCTTGCTTATAAGATATATATATAATGGAGAAATTGTACAAAATATATAAATGGATGATGAGTAAAGCAACAGCACAGTTTCAATTACCTGTTGTTATCCTTAGACTTACTGCCGGGACTTCATAGTGGTGGTTGGATTAATAATATTAATACTGTTACTATAGAATATGTGTGAGTATTTCTCAGCATATGAAACTGTTAGTAGCACTTAAAAACATGTATTATGCCCTTTAAATAAATAATATTTATCTCCCATCATATGAAGTTCTTTTTTGTTCAATTTTCTATCACAAAACAGTACATTATATATGTATATATATCTACACACACACACATGTATATATATATATATGCATACACACATACACATGCACACACACACATGCACATGCATACATACATATACACACATACCTTTATGCATACATGCATATACATATACACAATCACACATACATACATAAGTTCATACATATAGTTGCATATAACTATTTTGACAACAAAAAGTGAAAACATCATCATCATCATCTTCATTTAACGTCCGCTTTCCATGCTAGCATGGGTTGGACGATTTGACTGAGGACTGGCTAACCAGGCTCCAATCTAATCTGGCAGAGTTTCTACAGCTGGATGCCCTTCCTATTGCCAACCACTGTGAGAGTGTAGTGGGTGCTTTTACATGCCACCGGCATGAGGGCCAGTCAGGCAGTACTGGTAACGGCCACACTCAAATGGTGCTTTTTATGTGCCACCTGCACAGGAGCCAGTCCAACGGCACTGGCAACGACCTCGCTTGAATGTTTTTTCACATGCCACCAGCAAAAGTGCCAGTAAGGCAACACAGGTAACAATCATGCTCGAATGGTACTTTTTACGTGCCACCAGCACGGAGACCAGCTTGTTGCTCTGGCAATGATCACGCACGTATGGTACTCTTAGCTCTCCACTACCACTGATGCCTGTCATCAAATTTGATTTCGATTTCGATTTCATTTGCCTCAACAGGTCTTTGCAAGCAGAGTTTAGTGTCCAATGAAGGAAAGGTATGCATAAGTGGGCTGGTAACACCCCTGGCATAGGCCACAAGGTTATGATCTCACTTGAGCTTGCCGAGTCTTCTCAAGCACAGCATATTTCCAAAGGTCTTGGTCACTAGTCATTGCCTCAGTAAGGCCCAATGTTCAAAGGTCATGCTTCACCACCTCATCCCAGGTCTTCCTGGGTCTACCTCTGCTACAGGTTCCCTCAATCACTAGGGTGTGGCACATTTTCACACAGCTATCCATATCTGTTCTCGCCACATGGCCATACCAGTGTAGTTGTCTCTCTTGCACACCACATCAGATGCTTCTTAAGTCCAACTTTTCTCTCAAGGTACTAACATTCTGTCGAGTATGCACACTGACATTACATATCCATCGGAGCAAACTGGACAAGTGGGTACCACACAAACTGAACAAGCATCAAATGACACATTGTCTTGAAACTTGCTGTTCTTTGCTGTCACAACATAAAAGTAAACCCTTTTTTACATTGTATTGTTATGTGATGAAAAATGGATTCTTTGCAACAATAGCAAGTGTTCTGTATGGTGGTTGGATAGAGATGAAGTGCTAAAACACAATCTAAAAAAGAATATTCACCAAACAAAGATATTGGTGTCTGTTTGGTGGTCCAGCACTGGTGTCATCCTCTACAGCTTCCTGAGACCTGGTAAGTCAATTACAGTAGATGTATTCATCAGCCAACTGGATGAAATGATGAATGATCTTGCATTTAAACAACTGAGATTGGTCAATATAGACAGGCCAATTCTCTTGCAAGACAGTGCTTGACCACATGTTGCACAAAGAACACTACTCAAGTTACAGGAACTGAACTTGGAAGTTCTCTGTCATCCACTATATTCACCAGACCTTGCACGAACTGACTATCACATTTTCTAGGCATTAGACAACTTTTTGCAAGAAAAAACTTCAAATCTGAAGAAGATGCAAAAACAGCCTTTTGTGATTTCATCACCTCTTACTCTCCAGAATTCTTCACTGCCAGCATAAATAAGCTACCAATAAAATGGCAAAATTGTGTTGATAATTTAGGTGCATACTTTGATTAACTGCATAGCTTTTTGTTGAGATAAAGTAAAATAAACTTTCAGCTCAAACTCAGACATTTCATCTCTCTATATATAAACGGCAGTTTGTCTGTCTGTGTGTCTGTGTGTCTGTCAGGTTGTACCCTCACCCTGACCACGGCTTTCAACCGATTCTGATGAAACTTGACACACACATAGCCCAATGTCATAATTCAAAACTAACGCAGCGAAAATTTTGAAAAGTTCCCCCAGTTCTGAAAAAAATCGATAAATAAGACATGGGTCGAGAATCTAAGCTTTTTATATGCAACACATTTTCTACAGACTGTCTAGGGGGCGCAACTCGACCTTTTTAACTCTCGGAACACGTGGGGTAAGTATCCCAAAATGTATAAAAATGTACAAAAACGGCAAAAAAGCGGGCAGCAATGTGAGTGACAACAACGAAAAAGTCAAAAGTGACAAAACTGAACAAACGAATGGAAAAGGTTTTTTGATGCACACGACAAAAGCGGTTTATAATAAACCAAGAGTTTGCAAGTAGCGTCCGAGGACCCTTAGGGTACGTCAAAAATTTAAGGTAAGACGTTTGGGGTGGTAGTTATAAAGAAAGTGTAAACAAAAAAAGTATTTGAATAACTTGCGACTGCAGCAGCTATTAGCAGAAGTGGCGGTGTTGGGGGTAAAGTCTCGAATGTAATTTCTTCCTGATAGGAATTGATTGGGTTGAATTATCGATAGCTGTTTGATAGTTATTTGGGAGTGAAGAGAAGACATTGCAACCTACACATGCGCCTTCGTTCCCTAGAGGGAAAGGACTAGATTGGGATTAGTCGTTGCCTACTAGGGGCTCTTACATACCCGGGCTATGCTGCTAGTTCTTAATAACCTTATAACTGATCCTCCTGTATTTTATTTTACCCAAAGCCAGGAACTTTTCAGCATGCCCTCATAAGCATTGGATAATTGATTCCTTGTGCTTGTTAATACAGTTTCTACTGTTCTGTACTGTATGACGAACACAAATTACTGATCAAGACAGTGTGTATTTTATATTGTTATCTTTTAACTCCCAAATGAGAATTGTGAAGGATGTATTGTTAGAGTTACTTTAATATTTGAAAGAAGAAATGTGGTTATAATACTTTAATTCATAGATGTGGCATCCATATAGTAGTAGTAGTAGTAGTAGTAGTAGTAGTAGTAGTAGTAGTTGTTGTTGTTGTATTGATATTCTTACAACTATTATTATTACCAGGATGTTATTTTTTTCATAATTTAAAGAAGATATATTATCACCTACACTAAGCAGTGTGGTGTTTTTCTAATAGTAGAAAGAATAGAAAAGGTATTTTAGTGGATATATGACTACTAAACAAAACATTGTACCATATAATTTTTCTGTTAATTGATTCACTAGATCTGTAACATTTATTATTTTTATTAATTATTTATTTATTAGTAGGGTTATTATAGTAATGATTATTATTATTAGAATCATATTTATTGTTATTAAATTTATTGCTGTGGTTATTATTATGTGAGTTATCAACTTAATCATTATTTTGTGTATTTTTTGATTAATAAATTTTACAATATTCTGTGTTAATGGAATCATTTTTTTAATTTATTGTTTTATTATTTGTAGTACCTAATTGTTGTTTATCATTTGTATCATTTCTATTTTATCTTTATATCGAACTCTAGAAATAACTGAATTACAGTAGTTAGTATGATAGGAAAAAATATCTTTATTATCTGAAATTTTAGAAATACAATGTGAAATGCCATTTATAATTTTATGTAGATTTGATTTTTTTTGTGTGTATGTATTGAAGATTTTCATTAATTTTGTGACAAGGTTTATATGAACCAGAGTTTAAATAAAAAGAGACATCTAAATTTGTCCTACGAAGAAAGGCTGAGGACGCTCGACCTTTATTCTCTTGAAAAACGCCGCCGCCGTGGTGATCTCATTCTCGCCCACAACATCATAAGTGGAAAGTGTAACCTCTCAAAAGAGCTGTTCTTCATTCCTGCTCCAGAGCGTCGGCTGCGGGGTCATTCCGAAAAGCTCTACCTGCGATGATTTCATCTTAATCGAAGGAGAGGAGCTTTCTCCGTCCGGGTTGCGGATCCGTGGAACAAGCTGCCAGACGAGATGGTGAAGATGCCGACGACCGCTTTGTTCAAAGCCTCCCTTGACCTCAAGTGGCCTGAACTCTTTACATGAACACCACCCTGTACTTAACTCCATGTCCCCCTACATGGCCTTGCTATTTGCTTTTGAGCCAAATTAACTAACTAACTAACTAACTAACTAACTAAAAAATCAGCTGTTTTATGATTCAAACCCACAATAGTTGAAGTATTTTCTTAATTTTTTTGTCACATTCAATTTCTACATTACTATATCTATAAAGTAAAAAAAAGAGTCATCCCTACATTGACAACCTTGAATAGAATGGAAATACTCTTTAATATTATCTAATAAATACAATCCCACAAGTTCTGCCTTCTTTATTATTACAACCCCACTCAATCGAGGGAATTTTTTCTGTGTCTTGCAGGTTACTTGATGATCTCATAAGGCTGGTGTTACAGAAAAAAAAACCTGGGGTACTCTGTGAAGTTGGTGGCTTTAGGAAGAGCATCCAGCCACAGAAACTATGTCAAAGCTAACTATGGAACTTGATGTAGTCCCCTGATTTGTTGAATCCTGTTCAAAACATGCAAGCATGGAAGAAAGATGATGATGATGATTTTTATTAACTAGATCTATTACTGAAAGTTTATAACTATTAAATAATGTATATGTTTACTCTTTAATCATGAAATCTAGAACATCCAGAAATGTAATTTTCTGTCATTTATTATATCCTAATCAAGTACATAATTCATTTAAAACATAAAATCCAACTTCATAATGTTTATTGCCAAGTCTATAATAATAATAGAAATGTGTTTGCATAGGTATTATCATTAGAAATGAATGAAGTGAATTTTCAAAGGCGTTTTGCTTTCTTATTTTACCTTTAAATATACACATTCATCCCCAAGAATATTGAAATTTTTTTGTTCACAACCAAGATAAGGATCTCTCATTATTATATGAATTTAATATCTATAACATCTCTTACATTCAGTGAAGATTCAAGCCAAAGTTTCCTACACTATCTATAAGCAATAGTTTTGCAATATACAAATACCTGTACTCAGTGGTGAGCTGCCAAAATTTTAACCAATGCTTCGGGATAAAATACTACAAATATGACAATAAAATATTGGCAATCCTTTAGAAAGATTGGCAATATTGGATACCAAATTAATTACAAATTACTTTAATTTTGTCATTGAATATTTTGTTTACTGAATACACTTACATCTTTTAGCTATAAACAAATACACTGGAAGTGTTAATTATTTATGTCTGTCTCACAGTGAAGATCATATTTGAAACTAAATTGGAAAATAATCTATACATAGAATAAATGAATATTAAAACATGATATTTTAGATTATAAAAAGAAATAAAGTTAATATTTTTCATTTAAGAACAGTAAATCAATGATATAAACGATTCATATAAACTAATACAATGATATAAACTACTACAACTCAGCAACATTCAGAAGGAAATGAAATTACAGATGTGACTTTTGTAAGAAAGTAATGTGAAAATAAAGAACTGATATCATGAAATATTCATTTATTTTATTTCACTTTCTTTTCCCTTTTATTTCTGCATGGCCAAATCATCTTTTGGAGCAATTGAAACTGGTAGAAATGCATATACTTTCATTTTTATTTATCCATAATAAAGTTCTCAAAGCATTTTCTTCTTTCTGTTTATTAATATGAATTTACCCACATAATAGGTGCAGGCATAGCTGCGTGGTAAGAAGCTTGCTTCCCAACCACATGGCTCCAGGTTCAGTCCCACTGCATGGTACTTTGGGAAAGTGTCCTCTGACAAAGCTGATCAAAACCTTGTGAGTGAATTTGGTAGATGAAAACTGAAAGAAGCCTATCATATATGTATGTATATATACATATATATTTATATATGTACGTATACATACATATGTGTGTGTGTTTTTGTGTCTGTGTTTGTTCCTCATCGCTGCTTGACAACTGGTGTTTGTGCATTTATGTCCTCCTAACTAAGTGGTTCAGTAAAAGAGACCAACAGAATAAGTACCAGGCTTAAAAAAGTACATATGTATATACCATCATCATCATCATCATTGTTTAATGTCTGCCTACCATGCTGGCATGAGTGGAATGGTTTGAGAGCCAGCCAAGCCGAAGCCTGCACCAGACTTCTGTGATTGTTTTGGCAGGAATTTTACAACTGGATGCTCTTCCAAACACCAACCACTCAGCAGATTGGACTTAGTGCTTTTTATGTGGCATAAGCACAGGCAAAGTCAGTTTTGGAAAGGTTTTACAGCTGCATGCCCTTCCAAATGCCAACCACTTTACAGTGTGCACTAAATGCTTTTTAAGTGGCACCTGCACTGTCAGGGTCACCAAGTACCTTGCAAAACAAAAAAATATTTTTGAGAGTGGAGGGAGCATTGGAGATCCAAACTGAGGGAGTGGAAGAAGTAAATTCCAGGCTAGATGTGTTTCCTAGCCGGCAGATCCTCTGATGTAAAAATTACTCAATGAGGGATACTCAGCTAGTGTCTCATCAAACCAAAGATACCTAATTATATGAAGGTTACATTGTCACTAAGAATTCCCAAGTTAACTCACCAAAGATAAAATTTGAAATATATATAATATATATATATATATATATATCAGTGGCAACTCCAGCTCTCAGGCTGTTCGGGCTTGGCCCGAGCATAAATTTAGTAAAGTGAACATGTATTTTCAAGCTGATTTAATTTCTGCCAACACTGACTTCAAGTATGTAATTTCAGTCAATAAGTTGGGCTCATTTTATTGAGCCTGGTTGCAGTCTATTTATTTTCGTTCAGCATCTGATGGTCATCTTAGAGGTGCCCTATGTCAAAAAATATCATTCATAGCAGACATTCTTTCAACATCGTTCACATGTGCCAGACTCGGACTCAGAAGTTACAGTCTGAGTTGTTATCCATAATCATAAAAATTAAAAGTAATTCAAATTCAATTTTTTCTTGAAACAATAAATTTCTATAGCAATTAGGAAATAAGTCCCAATCTATGAAAAGTTTCCATTCTACAATATTCTTAAAGGAATGAAAAATTATCCAATACAACAATCCCATCTCTCCACTTGCAGTTATCATCTGCACACTTACTTCTGATGGACCAGCGCCTTTCCTGTTTTCATTTCCTTCATTGCCTCCACTACCTCTTCCCAACTAACCCTCTCCACTGGCCCCTTCACCACCACAGCTTCCACCCTCTGATTCTATTCATTCTCCTCATTCATAATTTCCTCCATATGCTCTTTCTAAACTCTTCCCCTATCCTTCTCACTAAAATTCAACCTTCCATCACTCCCTCTCATACGTCTTCCACCTTCAACATTTCTTCCATCTTTTTTCATTGATTTAAACCTAAACACTCTATCTGGGTTCTCATCCAGTCCATTCAACTTCTCCTCAGTCTCCTTCTTTATTAACCTTGCAACCACCCTCTTTGCACAATTCTTTGTTATTATACCTTTCTTTCATTTGCTCTGTCCTATTATTATATAAAGCTTTGTGCGCCCCCTTCTTTCTTGCTATCACATCCCTCACCTCCTTGTTCCACCACCACATATCTCCTCGATCTCTCCTATCTTTCATCCTTCCACACACTTTGTCACATGCCTTTAGT
The DNA here is from genome assembly GCF_006345805.1 of Octopus sinensis. Taxonomy (NCBI): domain Eukaryota; kingdom Metazoa; phylum Mollusca; class Cephalopoda; order Octopoda; family Octopodidae; genus Octopus; species Octopus sinensis. Next base: position 21,783,531 of record NC_043016.1, on the reverse strand, counting down.
ACCTCTTCCTTAAAAGACTTCCACAAATCCAGTGCATCAATGCTTACCAACTCCTCAACTCTCTCCTCAAACCTTGCTCTTGTTTAATCTTCCTTCAGTTTCCACATCTTTCACCTCTCAACCATTCCCTTTCTCACACACTTTTTTACTTCCTTCTTATCCAAGTCAGCAATCACCAACCCGTACTGCAACTCTCCTGGTATTGTCTTCACATCTCTCAGATATTTTCTGTTTTTCCTGCCCACCAACATGAAATCAATCTCTGTCTCATTCCCTCCTGTACTGAAAGTCACCTTACTTTTCTCTGTTTTCCTAAACCATGTGTTCACCACACACAACTCCATCACATCATAAAACTCCAATAGCATTCTTCCTTCCAAATTTCTCTTCCCAATTCCATTTCCCCCATGCACACCCATTTCCCAACATGTCCATTAAAATCACCCATGCCCAAAACCAATTCATCTATCTTATGTAAGTCCCACTCGTCATTTCATCAAAGAACCACTCTTTCTCAATGATCCCTCTTCCACTTTGCAGACCATACCCACAAATCACTCTCACCACTTCTTCCACAAATGCTAATACTTCTGTCATCATTCTGTCACTCTTTCTCCTGACCTCCACCACCTTCTCACAAATTTCTTCCTTCACCAAAACTCCCACACCTCCAGTCCTCTTGCCATTTCCCAACCA
>NC_043016.1:21717835-21777835 GCF_006345805.1 Octopus sinensis | reverse complement strand
AGGCATTCTAACTGCATCCACACTTTGAAATTCATCCAACAACTGCAGGATAAGATGATGGAAGATCTGGACAAGGGAATCCATGCTTTGATAAGAGAAATTGATGTTAGAATCACCTCTATGAAGCTGGCCCTGAATGAATCCCTTTGCTACAACTCATACAATAAGCTCAAGAGATAAATTCTAACAGCCAAGACCAAAGAGAACTACTTGAAAAGGCTTCTGAACAAGCTGAAGTATCTTGTTGAGCTGGGGATGATCTAGTCTTCCTCAGATGAAAAGAATTTATGCTACTTGCACAACACTCAGAACAACAGATGATTTGCCTACAATCCATGTGATGTCCTGTGTATCATGAAAACCAAGTTCCCCCAAACTACGGGTATCTTTGGATGTGTCTCCAATGAAAGTGACATCCTGCCATCTTCACATTTTTGAAAAGTACCTTAAGCTCAATTCAGATAGCAACCCTCTCCAGCCAGGGTATGATTTGCTGGAGACTATGGTCAAACCCTGGCTGAAGTGGGTTGCTACTGGAGGGTCATATGTATGGCAGCAGAGTTAGACTCTTTGCCCTTCTAGAAAGAGTCAGAAATGGTTGTCAGAGAATTTCTATGACTTCACCAGCACCAATTTCTGGTCTCCCGATTCCCCCAATTGTAATTGTATGGTTTAATATGTGCGAGATGCAGTGGAGAAAAGCATTAACTGCTCTGACTGCAACACCAAGGCCAAACTGGTGGCCAAAATCAAGGAGGTGTTTGAAGATGTTCCCAGAGACACAGTGAGGACTGCATGTGCAAGGTTCCGGAGCCATCTTGAGACCATGGTTGAATCTGAGGGTAACTACTTTGAGCAAACTCTTATCTCCCAGCCATAATCTAATTGATGCTTTTGCTTTTTCAAATTACTTTTATTTTGGGATAGTATATTGTGTCTTCTTTTCCTTTTTGTGCAACATGTCAAATTTATACTGAACATTCTGCAGATATATATATAGGGATCTCACACATAGTAATCCATGCAATTACAATTGGAGGAATAAGGAAACCAGAAATTGGGGCTGGTGAAATCATAGAAATTTTCCAACAACCACTTCTGGCTCTTTCTAGAGGTGCTGGTGTCATGTAAAAGCAACTGCGCCAGTGCTGCGTAAAAGCACCCAGAACACTCTGTAAAGTGGTTGGCATTAAGAAGTGCATCCAGCTGCAGAAACCATATCAAAACAGACAAGGAGCCTGAACAGCCTTTCAACTGGTTAGCTCCTGTCAAACCAACCAACCCATGCCAGCAAGGAAAACAGACGTTAAATGATGATGATGATGATGTGTGTGTGTGTGTGTGTGTGTGTGTGTGTGAATGTGTGTGTGTGTGTGTGCGCACGCGTATGTGTATGTATATAGATAGATATGTAGATAGATAGATAGCCTGACAGACAGATAGACAGACAAACAACTAAACAAATAGATATACATACAAACATATTCATATGTATATAGATACATACATACACATATATACATATATAAATGTGTGTGCATGAGTGTGTATGTGTGTATATATATATATATATATATATATATATATATAAAAATAGATGAGTGTATTTTTCCCTTGTTAACAATTAACATATATATATATATATGTGTGTGTGTGTATGTATATACATACATAATCACATATACACACACTCATATTACACATATATATGAATATATGGTGCAAAAGTAATGAAAAATAAAAATACATAGATAAGTAACATAGAGCTAGTATTAGTCATACATATATATATATATATATATATAAATTCCTCATATAATCCCAGAAGAACTGAAAAACGTTTCATCACTGAAGTATTAAAATTCATCCTTGGAAACAACATTTTTGACTTTAATGGCAATATTTACAAACAAATATCTGGGGCAATGATGGCAACAAAACATACAAACTTAAATCAAGACAAATTTTTACCATGAAAAATTAGTTTACCTGTTCATCAAAAAATTTAATATCTGCTATTAAATATAAAGGTTGTAACAAGGATTACATAGGTCAAACAAAACTCACTCTCAGAAATATGAGGTTCCCAGTACTAAACAGACCCCACTGAGTGGGTATATAGACATATGTCTTGCAAAAAAAAGAGTCCCCCATATTCCAGGTCTTTCCACTTTGTTCAAAACAAAGAAAATATATTCATACAAAAATACAAACCACTACTGAATAAACTACATTTACCAACAACTACTCACATACAAACACATTCTACCATTTTACTCAGCCAACAAACCTTAACTTTAGGCACAATCATGACTTCTCGCATGACAATAAAGCATAAATTTTGTATAGAGCAAAATTTTATGCCTACATACAAACCATATCCATTCAGCCACTACATGTGCTAAATTAAAAAAAGCTTTGATTTCTTGGACTCTGCCCGCGCTCTTAACCACTATGCCATATGCCCAGGCATATGTCATAGTGGTTAAGAGCACGGGCTACTAACCCCAAGTTTTCAAGTTCAATTCCAGGTAGTGACCTGAATAATAATAATAACAACAGCAACAACAACAACAACAATAATAGTAATAATAACATCGAAAAATACCTTAGGAATGAGAACCCAGGTTCGAAATTTCCCCAAGACACCTGATGAAGGCTGGAGGATATATCAACCAAAATGTTGTGTTAACAACAAACAAGATGAGAACAAATATCCATCAAATGTAAATCATGTACATTTGATCCATGTTCTCTCTATAAAACAAGAGAATTTTCGAAATCCAATCAGAAACAAGACAGTTGCAGCATAGCCCCATATCTTTCTATCTCACTTAAATTTTGAAAATCTAAAACATCTGTGCAACCAGTTAAGCCTTTAAAAATAAACCAGTGCATTTTCAACTTGTGCCTTTTGAATGGATTTGATAGCTGTAACTAACAGAAGCCATCATGGATATAAGTATATATATATATAACTTATTATGCGGATATATATCTCTTAAAGGGATGTTAGCTTCTCATCAATGCAAATGAGTTATTATTATTTATGTATAAGATAAAGAAAATGGAGAAATCAACAGATAGACATCAATATATCAATATAACTCCAGTTTTGAACAATATCGATTTCTTATAACCTACAATTGTTTCTATATTCAATTAAATCAAATTACAAATAATTAAATTATAGATGCATTTCGAATATAGTAAATTGAACATTTCATCAGGGTAAGAGATCAGCACAAAAAGGAATCAGATCCCAATGGATTGAGGAATCATAACAGACTCTGTCAATGAAAAAGTCGACTATTCAGACTGGGCATCTCCAATGGTTTATCTAAAAAAAAAATGTAATAAACTAAGAGTGTGTGTGGACTTTTCAACTGGATTAATAACTCTGGAGGGGATAAAGTGACATACCCCAAAAGAAAAGTTCATTAATGACACAAAGAAAAGTCTGTGGTCAAGGAATGAAAACAAAAAAAGGTTTGGTAAGAAAAAGCAACAGCCAACAACTGATGAAGGGTCGTTTTTCCTTTGTTTTCCCTTTATGTCTTTCATTGTTCAAAAGAATAGTTCGTGTTCCATGTACTCGTGCTTCTATTTCCTTGTTGCTTACATTTCATGACGTCCTGTGCCCACATATGCATATATATATATATATATATATATATATATATATATATATATATATATATAATTTCAACAATTGAGGGCAAAATTAATTAATTATTAATCAATTTCACCAAGTGTTCAGTATGCAAAGGGACCATTCAAGGCGAATTCAAATTATTACATTATATAAAAGGGCTTAGTAAAATAAATTACTTTGCCGCATACTGAACTCATTAGAAATAGCAGCTAAAAAACTTTTTTAAAGCTATTTCTAATACTTAAAGAAAATCTCTCTCATATATAGTGTTTGCTTAATTCAACTCACAAAAGTTTGGGGGTAAGGACATCGAAAAATCAAATGCTAAGGTTATTTGAGAACGTACGTTTCAAGATTAGTCAAAACAACACTTCTATCATCAGCTCAGAAATTCCTTGGTTTGGATTTGGAAACACTGAAAATAAGAACATACCCTTTCGAAGATCTGCTCGTAACTAACAGTGCCAACAAATTCAAATAAGCAAGCGAAGAATCTCTGTTCTCCCCTTTCCACCAGCGTGGGTTAAAATCATCAAACACTATGCTTATTTCGGTAAAATCCGAAGCATTAATCAGAGGGAGATTAATTATAATTTCAACAATTGAGGGCAAAATTAAATATTAATCAATTTCACCAAGTGTTCAGTATGCAAAGGGACCATTCAAGGCGAATTCAAATTATTACATTATATAAAAGGGCTTAGTAAAATAAATTACTTTGCCGCATACTGAACTCATTAGAAATAGCAGCTAAAAAACTTTTTTAAAGCTATTTCTAATACTTAAAGAAAATCTCTCTCATATATAGTGTTTGCTTAATTCAACTCACAAAAGTTTGGGGGTAAGGACATCGAAAAATCAAATGCTAAGGTTATTTGAGAACGTACGTTTCAAGATTAGTCAAAACAACACTTCTATCATCAGCTCAGAATTCCTTGGTTTGGATTTGGAAACACTGAAAATAAGAACATACCCTTTCGAAGATCTGCTCGTAACTAACAGTGCCAACAAATTCAAATAAGCAAGCGAAGAATCTCTGTTCTCCCCTTTCCACCAGCGTGGGTTAAAATCATCAAACACTATGCTTATTTCGGTAAAATCCGAAGCATTAATCAGAGGGAGATTAATTATAATTTCAACAATTGAGGGCAAAATTAATTATTATTAATCAATTTCACCAAGTGTTCAGTATGCAAAGGGACCATTCAAGGCGAATTCAAATTATTACATTATATAAAAGGGCTTAGTAAAATAAATTACTTTGCCGCATACTGAACTCATTAGAATAGCAGCTAAAAAACTTTTTTAAAGCTATTTCTAATACTTAAAGAAAATCTCTCTCATATATAGTGTTTGCTTAATTCAACTCACAAAAGTTGGGGGTAAGGACATCGAAAAATCAAATGCTAAGGTTATTTGAGAACGTACGTTTCAAGATTAGTCAAAACAACACTTCTATCATCAGCTCAGAAATTCCTTGGTTTGGATTTGGAAACACTGAAAATAAGAACATACCCTTTCGAAGATCTGCTCGTAACTAACAGTGCCAACAAATTCAAATAAGCAAGCGAAGAATCTCTGTTCTCCCCTTTCACCAGCGTGGGTTAAAATCATCAAACACTATGCTTATTTCGGTAAAATCCGAAGCATTAATCAGAGGGAGATTAATTATAATTTCAACAATTGAGGGCAAAATTAATTAATTATTAATCAATTTCACAAGTGTTCAGTATGCAAAGGGACCATTCAAGGCGAATTCAAATTATTACATTATATAAAAGGGCTTAGTAAAATAATTACTTTGCCGCATACTGAACTCATTAGAAATAGCAGCTAAAAAACTTTTTTAAAGCTATTTCTAATACTTAAAGAAAATCTCTCTCATATATAGTGTTTGCTTAATTCAACTCACAAAAGTTTGGGGGTAAGGACATCGAAAAATCAAATGCTAAGGTTATTTGAGAACGTACGTTTCAAGATTAGTCAAAACAACACTTCTATCATCAGCTCAGAAATTCCTTGGTTTGGATTTGGAAACACTGAAAATAAGAACATACCCTTTCGAAGATCTGCTCGTAACTAACAGTGCCAACAAATTCAAATAAGCAAGCGAAGAATCTCTGTTCTCCCCTTTCCACCAGCGTGGGTTAAAATCATCAAACACTATGCTTATTTCGGTAAAATCCGAAGCATTAATCAGAGGGAGATTAATTATAATTTCAACAATTGAGGGCAAAATTAATTAATTATTAATCAATTTCACCAAGTGTTCAGTATGCAAAGGGACCATTCAAGGCGAATTCAAATTATTACATTATATAAAAGGGCTTAGTAAAATAAATTACTTTGCCGCATACTGAACTCATTAGAAATAGCAGCTAAAAAACTTTTTTAAAGCTATTTCTAATACTTAAAGAAAATCTCTCTCATATATAGTGTTTGCTTAATTCAACTCACAAAAGTTGGGGGTAAGGACATCGAAAAATCAAATGCTAAGGTTATTTGAGAACGTACGTTTCAAGATTAGTCAAAACAACACTCTATCATCAGCTCAGAAATTCCTTGGTTTGGATTTGGAAACACTGAAAATAAGAACATACCCTTTCGAAGATCTGCTCGTAACTAACAGTGCCAACAAATTTAAATAAGCAAGCGAAGAATCTCTGTTCTCCCCTTTCCACCAGCGTGGGTTAAAATCATCAAACACTATGCTTATTTCGGTAAAATCCGAAGCATTAATCAGAGGGAGATTAATTATAATTTCAACAATTGAGGGCAAAATTAATTAATTATTAATCAATTTCACCAAGTGTTCAGTATGCAAAGGGACCATTCAAGGCGAATTCAAATATTACATTATATAAAAGGGCTTAGTAAAATAAATTACTTTGCCGCATACTGAACTCATTAGAAATAGCAGCTAAAAAACTTTTTTAAAGCTATTTCTAATACTTAAAGAAAATCTCTCTCATATATAGTGTTTGCTTAATTCAACTCACAAAAGTTTGGGGGTAAGGACATCGAAAAATCAAATGCTAAGGTTATTTGAGAACGTACGTTCAAGATTAGTCAAAACAACACTTCTATCATCAGCTCAGAAATTCCTTGTTTGGATTTGGAAACACTGAAAATAAGAACATACCCTTTCGAAGATCTGCTCGTAACTAACAGTGCCAACAAATTCAAATAAGCAAGCGAAGAATCTCTGTTCTCCCCTTTCCACCAGCGTGGGTTAAAATCATCAAACACTATGCTTATTTCGGTAAAATCCGAAGCATTAATCAGAGGAGATTAATTATAATTTCAACATTGAGGGCAAAATTAATTAATTATTAATCAATTTCACAAGTGTTCAGTATGCAAAGGGACCATTCAAGGCGAATTCAAATTATTACATTATATAAAAGGGCTTAGTAAAATAAATACTTTGCCGCATACTGAACTCATTAGAAATAGCAGCTAAAAAACTTTTTTAAAGCTATTTCTAATACTTAAGAAAATCTCTCTCATATATAGTGTTTGCTTAATTCAACTCACAAAAGTTTGGGGGTAAGGACATCGAAAAATCAAATGCTAAGGTTATTGAGAACGTACGTTTCAAGATTAGTCAAAACAACACTTCTATCATCAGCTCAGAAATTCCTTGGTTTGGATTTGGAAACACTGAAAATAAGAACATACCCATTTGACTAATCTTGAAACGTACGTTCTCAAATAACCTTAGCATTTGATTTTTCGATGTCCTTACCCCCAAACTTTTGTGAGTTGAATTAAGCAAACACTATATATGAGAGAGATTTTCTTTAAGTATTAGAAATAGCTTTAAAAAAGTTTTTTAGCTGCTATTTCTAATGAGTTCAGTATGCGGCAAAGTAATTTATTTTACTAAGCCCTTTTATATAATGTAATAATTTGAATTCGCCTTGAATGGTCCCTTTGCATACTGAACACTTGGTGAAATTGATTAATAATTAATTAATTTTGCCCTCAATTGTTGAAATTATAATTAATCTCCCTCTGATTAATGCTTCGGATTTTACCGAAATAAGCATAGTGTTTGATGATTTTAACCCACGCTGGTGGAAAGGGGAGAACAGAGATTCTTCGCTTGCTTATTTGAATTTGTTGGCACTGTTAGTTACGAGCAGATCTTCGAAAGGGTATGTTCTTATTTTCAGTGTTTCCAAATCCAAACCAAGGAATTTCTGAGCTGATGATAGAAGTGTTGTTTTGACTAATCTTGAAACGTACGTTCTCAAATAACCTTAGCATTTGATTTTTCGATGTCCTTACCCCCAAACTTTTGTGAGTTGAATTAAGCAAACACTATATATGAGAGAGATTTTCTTTAAGTATTAGAAATAGCTTTAAAAAAGTTTTTTAGCTGCTATTTCTAATGAGTTCAGTATGCGGCAAAGTAATTTATTTTACTAAGCCCTTTTATATAATATATATATATATATATATGTATGTATAGATGTAAGTATGTACATATACATACATATATGTATATATGCATATATATATATATATATTATTTTTATTATTATATATGTACATACATATATATATACATACTTATATATACATACATATATATGCATGTATCTATCTAGCTATCTATCTATCTATCTATCTATCAATCAATCTATCTATCAATCAATCTATCTATAAGGTGAATTATGTTAACAGTCACTGAAATTCATTCCCACTGCATTGTGCGAAAGTGCATGTAAGTATCTTGAGGGTCTTTCAGAAATTCTATTAATGATTTTCTCATTGGTCCGCAGTATAGGCAGGGATTCCTCAGAGCAGTGTCAGCATCTCCTGGAAATTATATTATATGGTTTTGCGTGCCTTACTACGGATCAATTTATATTATACTTAATTTTATCTTAAGTTGACACATAAAATCAGCCAAAATATTGAATGGCTCTTATTGATTTTCTTGAAGCTGGTGACATAGCTGTGATAACAATTCTTGAATGAATCAGCCGTTGCTCCAATGTAAGCATACGGCCCTCCCCTTGTGTGCATGGTACATTTATATACAAAATTTGTACTCATACAGAGATTCATCAATGGGCATTCTGATTTTTCTCTGCACGAGCATTTATTATATTTATTTGTATATTTGGCAGTTCTGACTTCATCTTCTGACGTTGTTGTCATGTTAACTATATCACAGTCATTTCTACTATCATGATTTGGCTGTTTCTGGTGATTTTCATTGTTTACATTTCCTTTCGTGGTATCTTGATGTATATGCTAGTTCCAGTAAGTGGTTTATTGAACTGTTGTTAATGCAGTGCATATGCTACTCTGAATTAATAGAGTTAGCATGTATCTATTAAAAATATCATGGTATCTATTTGATTTAGAGAAACATTTGTCCAAAAAGGAAAAAATTCCCTAGCAATCTTTATTGAAACATGTGAATTGAAGATTGGGTTGTACCAGAGGACATCATGATTCCTATATTTGCTGTTTGGTTTATTTGTTCTAGTGTGTTGTACAGGGTTGGGACAATTTATTGTGTTATGAGCAGTAGAATTATTATATTGTGTGTGCCTATGAGTTTTGTTTAGTAATTTATTGCCTAGACCAATTCTTCTTGGCCTGTATTCTCAATCTGTGTCAGCTTGCATACCGTAACATTGTGTTGGTGTACAATATGTATTATTATTGGAGGAACTGGCAGGGTTATGTATGCCTGTGTCTTGTATGTACTGAATTTTCTCATGGTATCCAGCCCTAGCTAAAGCAGTATGGTATGTGTGATTTGAAACTATGTGCATGTATATATATATATATATACACACATACATACACATACATACATGCACATAGTTTCAAATCACATGTACCATATTACAATACTGCTTTAGCTAGGGCTGGATACCATGAGAAAATTCAATACGTAAAAGACAATTATCTAGATGGTGTAATATAATTGTTCATTTTGAATTGATAAATTGATAAATGGTGTTTTTTTCTAATTTTTATATATATATTATATTGTGTGAAATTTGATTTAGTATTTCTAAATTGAATTTTTTCCCTGTAAGTTAGGATTAATTTTCCCTCAAATAATTATTATATATATTATATATATATATATATATATATATCTCATCATCATCATCATCGTTTAACATCCGCTTTCCATGCTAGCATGGGTTGGACGGTTCAATTGGGGTCTGGGAAGCCAGAAGGCTGCACGGAGGCCAGTCAGGACGGCGCTGGCAACAGCCACATTCAGATGATTCTCTTACATGCCACCAGCACTTAAACTTCATTTAAAAGCAGCAGAAATATAACAAAAGCTGTTACTCAGAGTAACTCTGAGTAACAGCTTTTGTTATATTTCTGCTGCTTTTAAATAAAGCATATTACTCTACATCTGTATTTGAGTACTCTTTTTTCCACCTTGTTTCACTTTTATGTGCTTACTCTAGTATATATATATATTACAAATAAGAAAATGGAGAAACACATTAGTTGGTTTATCAGCTTTAGGATATTAGAATGTTGACTTATTTATTTATCAAAACGACAACCATGATAACATACATATATACAGTATAAAATTCAATACATTGAAGATAAGAATACAAGTAGTTATTCAAAAAGCATTAATATGAATTATTAAAATCATTAAAATCACTTAGAACTGTTTCAGCCTATGGAAAAAAAGTAATTTGTTGTGCCTATACATGTCAACTGTATTGAGATTGTAGGTAGTTAAAAATGAGGTACTTATATATATATCCATAGGCCTTGTCAGCGATTATAAAGTACATTCAAAATATAAATATATACATAAACAAGATACACGTACTATTTAATATATATATAAATATATATCTAAATATACACACACACACACACACACACACACATATATATATATATATACACATAAGCAAATATATACACCTGTACATGTACATAAATATATAAATAGACGCAATTAAACATATGTACAAGCATATAGACAATTAATTATTTATATATTTATATATATATATATATATAAATATATATATATATATATATATATATATATATATATATATATATAATTAATTGTGTATATATATTTGTTTATGTATATATATATATATATATATATATATATAATATATAAATGAAAGAATGGAGTCGAACGACGATTTAACAAAATTCCTTTATTCTCGACATATGTTTCAAAGAGACTGCATATTCTTAATTCCGAAGGAATAAAGGGTGCATTATGCCACCTTCTCACCAGGAAGACATAAGTTCCTTGTCTTTCCTGATGAGAGGGTGGCATAATGCACCCTTATTCCTTCGGAATTAAGAATATGCAGTCTTCGAAACATATGTCGAGAATAAAGGAATTTTGTTAAATCGTCGTTCGACTCCATTCTTTCATTTATTTATAAAAAACACACAAATTTCCACATGAAAGCACGTGCTCTCTGCCCTTGGCATGTAGCTTCAACTGTGTTTTCTGACGTGAATTTGCTACCCGGGTATCGGTTAACCGAATTATCCATACTAGGATAATTCATTCAACTACTTATATATATATGTGTGTGTATAAAATTGTACATGTATCTTGTTTCATGTATATATTTATATTTTGAATGTACTTTATAATCTCTGATGAGGCCTATAGATATATATAAGTACCTCAGTTTTAACTGCCTACAACCTCAATACAGTTGACATGTATAGGCACAACAAATTACTTTTTTCCATAGGCTGAAACATCTGTAAGTGATTTTAAGGATTTTTAATAATTTATATTAATGTTGTTTTTTAAAAACTACTTGTATTATTATCTTATATGTATTGAATTTTATACTGTACTAGCAGTATTGCCCGGCGTTGCTCGGGTTTGTAAGGGAAATAACTATATAAGCATTTTTTGAGATGTAAAGTATAATAGCCATCTCAATATGGCTAACCACAAAGTGGGGGTGTTACTGTAGCTTTTTACGTTCTGAGATTTAATAATAAATTTTTAGAGAGTTACTTCCCTTATATATGCCAAAAATGCATTAAAAATGGGAAAAATTGATGGTAAATTTTTTTTTAAATCGTAGACTCATCGTAGACGCACACTAATACCCAGAAGGGCTCGATATGAATCACGACTATAAGATACCCGGTTTTGGTTAAACTGCACCGCAAAATGTGGGAGTAGTTAGGAATCTAAATCGTAGGAGACAGACAGCACACAACCTCTCTTTTATATATAAAGATATATGTATGTTATTATGGTTGTTGTTTTGATAAATAAATAAGTCAACATTCTAATATCCTAAAGCTGATAAACCAACTAATGTGTTTCTCCATTTTCTTATTTGTAATATAAATTGATGGTAAAACATTTCTTTACCTTCACCCATTTAATACAATAAGTTTATTGCATTGCAATTAAAAACACTTGTGTAATAATAATTGGGTATTATACCAACACTATATTGGATAAGTATTATCCCTTAGTGGGTTGGATCCACAACCCCTAACTTACTTGCTATATATATATATATATATATATATATAATATATATATATATATATATATATATATATATATATATATGTATATATGTTCAGAAAGCTCTTACCCCTACTGGCGAAAAAAGGTCTCTCCCTCAGAGCGAAAGGTAGACTGTATGATGCATGTGTGCGAACTGCCATGCTTCACGGTAATGAAACATGGGCTATGACTGCAGAGGACATGCGTAGACTTGAAAGAAATGAAGCTAGCATGATCCGCTGGATGTGTAATGTCAGTGTGCACGCACGACAGAGTGTAAGCATCCTGAGAGAAATGCTGGATATAAGAAGCATCAGATGTGGTGTGCAAGAGCGACGCTTGCGATGGTATGGTCATGTGCTGCGGATGGATGAGGAGAGATGTGTGAAGAAGTGCCACTCCCAAACAGTTGAAGGTATCAGGGGGAGAGGTAGACCCAGGAAGACATGGGATGAGGCAGTCAAGCATGACCTCAGAGCGTTGGGCCTCACTGAGGCAATGGCGACGGACCGAGATCTCTGGAGATATGCTGTGACTGCAAAGACCCGGGCTGCTTCCTGCATCAGTTCCGCATAGCCCCTGCCCATTCAAAGTACCCCGGATCCCAGATCGTCCCGCTGTGCTTGAGGAGACCTGTTGAGTCAAGTACATGAACACTCCGAACACCCCTCCCCACTGGTGCTCCCCTATATTTCTGCACCCCCCCCACATAAAAAGCACCATCCGAACGTGGCCGATGCCAGCACCGCCCCGACTGGCTTCTGTGCAGGTGGCACATAAAAAGCACCAACTGACCGTGGCCGATGCCAGACCCCTCTGGCACCTGTGCAGGTGGCACGTAAAAAGCACCCACTACACTCGCGGAGTGGTTGGCGTTAGGAAGGGCATCCAGCTGTAGAAACACTGCCAGACCAGACTGGAGCCTGGGGCAGCCCCTGGCTCCCCAGACCCCGGTCGAAACCGTCCAACCCGTGCTAGCGCGGAAAACGGACGTTAAACGATGATGATGATATATATATCATCATTATCATCATCATCATTTAACATCTGTTTACCATGCTAGCATGAGTTGGACAGTTCAACTGGGGTCTGGGAAGCCAGGATGCTGCACCAGGCTCCAATCTGATCTGGCAGTGTTTCTACAGCTGGATGCCCTTCCTAATGCCAACCATTCCATGAGTGTAGTGAGTGCTTTTTACGTGCCACCGGCACAGAAACCTATCAGGGCAGCACTGGCATCGACTGTGTTCGGATGGTGCCTTTAACATGCCACCGGCACAGGTATCACAACTACAATTTCCATATATATATATATATATATATATGTATACACACGTGCAGATGCATATATGTATGTATTTATGTATGTATGTCATTCTCTAGTTCAAAAATGAACATGACCATATCGCCAAAGTAAATTTGCACTCATAAGGGCACTATCCAAAAATTTCACTTCTTGAATTTAGGAAAGCACCCAGATTCACCCACCCATCATTACCTCTTTAGTCATAGCTGCACATATTTTCTTTCTTGTCCCTCCCTTACAACTTATAACCACCCTTCTTTCTACAGGGACTGATCAAAAAGTATCTGGAACTGTTGTTATAAAAATAAAACCATGACACATATCAATTTGCCATATAATCTCCTTCAAAGTAGTCCTCTTCTAAAGTCATACACTGTTTCCGTTGTTTCCATTGATAGAAGCATTCGTGAAACTCTTCTTGGGGATAGTGAGCATCTGACTTGTTACATTTTCTTGGATTTCTTCAATGTCTTCAAATCTTGTTCCTTTCAAATAGGATTTGATTTTTGTAAAGAGGAAAAAGTCACAAGGGGTAAGATCTGAAGAACATTGTGGTTGTTGGACCTAGGGAATGTTGTACTTGACCAAACATTGTTGCACAAGCTGTGCTGAATGAGCAGGTATGTTGTCATGGTGGAGTTGCCACTCACCAGACACATGCAATTCTGTCCTTTTCCAACAAGCATCATCCTGCAAACACCATACCATGTCACAAAAGTACTCTTTGTTTACTGTCTGACCAGGTGGAGCATACTCATGATGCCAACATTGTCTTCACATTGCTTCAACTTATTTGTGCTTTCTTTGGTCTTGGAGAAATTGGGGTCTTCCAATACAAAGACTGAGTCATGACACATGTTCATAGCCTTAGTCTGTAGATTCATCACCTGTTATGATGCGTTTCAAAAATTTTTTATCTTCCGCAACACATTCATATAAATCTTGTGCTTCTGAAATTCAGTCTTCTTTTTGGTCAACTGAAAGCAGTTTTAGCATGAACTTGGCAGACACACATCTCATACACAAATCTTTAATGAGAACGAACTGAACTGAACCGTAACTAAAATTGACATACTCTGACAACTCATGCATGGTGATTCAACAGTCTTTCTGAACAGCTTCTTGCATCTCTGTGATGTTTTCATTAGATCTGCTAGTTGCAGGTCTCCTGGAATGTGTGCCACTGTTGAAATTTTGTCAGCCATCTTAGAAACATTTGAACCACTTGTACACACATGTCTTGCTCATAAACTCTTCATAGACTTTTGGCAAAATTTGATGTAAATTCTCTGACCAATTTTCTCTGTCATGGTCACTACTGGAACCTCTATGGTGTGATGAGATGACCACACACTACATACTTTACTTCCAAGTACTGCAATAAACAATGGAAGTGAGAAAGAATGTTATCACTTGGTGTGCATGTATGACAGAGTTCAAGATCAATCTGTGCCAAGTAGCTTCACTCAGCATACTTTAGCTTCTCTACCATAGCAACAGTCCTAATAGTTTTTGATCAAACCTCGTATGTATATGTACAATGTATTTATGCTCATATGCACATATGTCCTGTGCATGTGATATATATATATATATATATATATATATATACACACATACATATGCGTGTGTGTATGTGTACATGTGTATGTAGGAAAGTTAGATTAGTTTTAGATTATACAACAGTAACATTTATCTCAACATATAGTTCCCAAGGCAAATGAACAGGAAAACTAATTCTATTGGTCCCTTCTGCAGATTACATTGAAGACAAATGACAAAGACCCTATTATTGTGATTGGTGATTTCAATGAACATGTTGAGCAGCACTCAAATGAATTTCGTGGTGTACATGGATGTTACAGCTTTGATTCTAGAAATGAGGTGGAAACACAACTGCTGGTGTTCTGTAATGCTAATGACTTAATGATCTGCAATATTAAGTTCAGAAAACCTACCAGTCACTAGCCACTTGATTACCTTTTGTGTACAGAAGGACACAAAAGTTACATTGACTACATTCTCATCGGGAATATTCTCAAAGGAATAGGCAGATATTTTTGAGTGCAAAGTCCTTCCCAGTTGAAGAATGTACTACTCAACATAAATCAGTAGTTAGTGACTTCAGACTTAAAACTAGAACTCTGTACCACAAACAGTGTGGAAAAGGAGAACCTTCAGGCAGAGATTTTGAGACATTCTAATTGAAACATTTGGGGGAAAAGAGGAGGAGCTAGAGATATATAACATAGAGTCAACCCACTGAGAAGTTCTCACAAGTCAACCCACTGAGACCAAAAGAACAAATTTGTGGCTGGTACAAACTTTCAGCCAGACCAAGAATAACAATGTAGTGGAATAGTGAAGTAGACAGTCATAAAAAGAAAGAGACTGGTTTAGAAGGTTTTTGGAGAAAAGAGGCAGCAGAGAATTCTACCAGGTAACTAGAAGGAGCTAGGTGACAGATCTATTTAGCAAGGTGAGAGGCACAAAAGGGGTTTGCCAATGGACCAAAGGAATGAAGTGTTCTGGAATGTTTCAGAAAAATCAAGATGTTATTGGAGAGAAGGATGATGGTATTCTTGTACTTAGTGATTCTGAAAAGAAAGAGGTATGGAAGTGGTAAATGGGGAGGCTGCTAAATGGGGAGAATGAATTAGAGAAAGAGAATTTTCCTGATATAAACCTGACATTGGGTCCAGCCATTCTTGTTGACAGCAGTGCGATAGAAAAAGCAATTAAGAATATGAAGATAGGGAAAGTCCCCGGTCCATCAGGAATTACTGCTGAAATGCTTAAAATATCTGTTGAAGTAAGATATTGCCTAGTCACCTAAATACTTAACCAAGTTGTACACAAAAGTGGTGTAGCAGCATTCTAATCAACTGTTACAAAAATAACAGAGATGCCATAGAGAAAAGTAATTACAGAGGTATCAAATTAGCTGTATCAAGAAGTGCTGATTGCTAAATATGGATGAAACCTAAGGAAGAAGATCCAAGAATACATGAAGTGACCTCAAAATGTTGAGCCTCTCAGAGGAGATCACTAGTGACTGAACTGAATGGTGATATGCTGTGCTCAAGTAGACCTGATCACCCCAGCAAAAATGAGATCCCATCAAGCCTCCCCCATAACTCATTTTCTAACTCTCAATCTTTCCCTCAATCACCTAACGATGGTACTTTTCACTTAGGTGCTCTAAATAATACCACTCATCTCCCTACACTTCACAGTGTATCACTACTACTACTGTCCCTTATCACTGCCTCCTCCTCCTCTCTGACCCACTCTATATCCTTTTTTGTGACTCCCCACCCGAATTGATATTCACTACATCCACTTGGATTCCCTTCTCTAATCATCTGTCACACTCTTTACACTCTAGTGCACTTACTGTACCTGTCTCAATCACTATCTTTAATCACCTCTCATAAACTTTCATTCAAGTACATTTACCTACCCACCCACCTTTTCTGTTATTCTATCCCTAATCTCTCTCATATTCACCTTGTAACTTAACCTCACATATTTCTCTTTTCAGATGGGGAAGCCGTGTATTCACCACTTCAGCAAGACACCTGCTCTTTTTCCTCTACCATACTTTCATATCCTTCAATACATACCCCACTCAGTTGAAGAGTCTTGTCTTGGAAATACTTATAATCTCACCAGTGCTGGCACCACACAAAAGCACCCAGCACACTCTGTGAAGTGATTGGCATTAGGAAGGGCATTCAGTTGTAGAAACCATGCCTAGCAGAAATTGAAACTCAGTGCAGCCTTCTGCATCATCAGTTCCTGTTAAATCATCTAACACATGCCAGTATAATAAAAGGAACCTTAAATGATGATGATTCTCTTAGCCAAGCAGAGCCTGCTTTTCCTATTGCCATTCATATATTTATCCCAAACTGTTCAGAAAAATCTAGTTGATTTCGTACAGTGTTATTTTAATTGCGTAGCTTTAATTGCCATATGTAGATTTAATTGCCATGTATAGCTGGTTAAATATGTAACATTTTGCCTTGCTTGGATTTTAAAGGAAGGTCATTGACATATTCCATCTGGCCTTAAAGGCCCTTTCTATTACTTCAACATATTTCTAATTCTATGTTGCACCACTACTTCTTTATAGACCACATCTTCTGCATTGCATTCACCATTCCCTGAGCACTCACTGTAAATCCTACATAAGCATCCTGCCTCTGTCCATGGCTTTAGGGTTCTAATATTTATTTTTGCAGTAGGTGCACACTGAACAAGGCTCTTATGTTATCTCTAGTGAATATTTTCTTATGCCTATGATCCTATGTAAAGGTTTTACTCAGTTCTGTTAAACACAAGAAAACTCAAGAATGGCCAAAATCTGTATGTAGTACAAGGAATACAACCATTAAGAATGGAGTATTACAGTGAAGAGTGGAAAGGAAAGTTTAATTAGTTCAGACAGAACATAAAGATTTATGGAAATGAGAGAAAGTTTTGCAATATTTGTGATGGCAAGGAGTAATTACACCAGAGACACAATTAAGGAGGCAGATCTGATACTCATGCAATATACTGAGAGACTTCCAGCAGCATAAGTCACATGGTCAATGGTGTCTCATGTACAGAATTCCACTATCAAATATGGGCCATGAAATGTTATGGGAAACACCCTCAGCTTTGAGGTGATAGACCTGGGTGGCCAGGGAGGTAGATTATTTACTAGTTAATATTTGGGAATGAGCCTAGATTTGCAAGAATCTGACACTTAAAATTGATCATTGCATCAGTGTAAATTCTTGCAGGGTGGGTCCCTGTAATGGTAGCAATATATTTAGAGATAATGTTATACTATAAGCAATTGACCCTCAGAGGGCAATTGATAAGACTCTAAATTACACAACCTCTTATCACGAGGTACATTATTAGCTGTATTAAGATCAAGTAAAGCAAGCACGAATATTTGTCCAATGATTAGAACTGTGAGTGCTACCATCATTATTATTAAGATTTAGATTTAGATAAAAAGCACTAAGTCTACTCTGCTGAGTGATTGGTGTTAGGAGGGGCATCCAACTGTAAAAATCCTGCCAAAACAGTGACAGAAATCTGATACAGGCTTCTGCCTAGCCGGCTCCTGTCAAACCATCCCACCCATGCCAGTATGGAAGGCAGACATTAAACAATGATGATGATGATGACATATATAGGAGGAGTCCCAAAATTTTTTCAAAGGAAGGACATGAGAGAATACAATTCCAAGAGAAAAGGATGTAATAACATTATTTAGAAAGGTGCACTTCTTTTCTTGAGTGGTGGGGCACATGCCTCTCAGCCCCCCCCCCCCCGTCTACCCATGATATATTTAACATACATACATACATATATATATATATTATATATATATATATATATTGTTTGTTTTCAAGCATAGTTATGTATAAAATACTCAAACAGAAGGGTCACTCAATACATTTGAGTAAATGTATTACATTTAGTTTATTTTCACAATTACTTCAAAGTTTCAGTTCAGATGTCTTTGTCAGATGGTCTTACAAAAGCAGCTAAGCTGAAACTTCAAAGTCACTGTCAAGCATTTATTTGTGAATATATATATATAATATATATATATATAATATATATATATATATATATATATATACAGCCACAGGCATAGCTGGCTGCATGCTTAGAACCTTGCTTCCCAACAGGGATCTGGACAAAAAAAACCTGGGACAAAACCATCTTAGATAAAGTGCAAAAGCCCCTCGATTTTTCATTTTTTTTTTTGTTTACTTGTTTCAGTTATTAATTAGACTGCAACTATGCTAGGGCAATACCTTGAAGAATTTTCAGTCACAAAAAAAATCACCAGTTTAAAATTAAAATTTAAAGTCTTTTGTTTTCTTCTCTCTGCACTTAGAGATTAATGCAAATGAACTGACCTTTTTAACTTTCTCTGGCCATTGAAGGCCTAATAGAGCTATGGTGCTGAAGGCTAGTTGTCCAAATGTAGTTCTATTTTTCTACACATTTTTTTTAAGTAAATGCTTTCCTTTTTGTTAGAATTCAGACAATATGTATATTGAGTAGTAAAGAGTCTTGTGTTCTGTTAATCTATTCTATTTATTTATTTTTGATTGAATATATTTTGCTTGCATAAAAATTGGAATTTTGGAAAATAAAAGTTTTTTTACAACTGCA
The DNA here is from genome assembly GCF_006345805.1 of Octopus sinensis. Lineage (NCBI taxonomy): Eukaryota > Metazoa > Mollusca > Cephalopoda > Octopoda > Octopodidae > Octopus > Octopus sinensis. Next base: position 21,758,149 of record NC_043016.1, on the reverse strand, counting down.
ATTTCCGTTTTTGCTTACATGTAATTATAAAAAAAAATTCATGAGATTTGGCTGTTATTTCTAGCATTTGGAGAGACCATCTAGGCTTAATTTCATGCGCTGGTTAAAAATCACCTCAAAGAAGTTCTGGGGGTTGATACATTTGTCTAAAAATCCTTCAAGGCAGTGCCCCAACATGGCCACAGTCTAATGATTTAACAAGTACAAAATATTAAAAAAAGTGGGGGGGGGGGGTGCTTGTGTGTCTGTGTTTGTCCCACTCCATGGTTTGACAACTGATGCTGGTGTGTTTATGTCCCCATAACTTAACGGTTTGGCGAAAATAGAATAAGTACTAGGCTTACAAAGAATAAGTCCTAGGGTCAATTTGTTCAACTAAAGGCGGTGCTCCAGCAAAGCTGCAATCAAATGATTGAAACAAATAAAAGATATATTAGAGGTAATTTTGAAGAGCTTAAAAAAAATTCTGGGTTTGATATAGCCATAATCTAATAACTGCAATAAGTAAAACAGGAGAAAGTCGAAAAATAACTGAAAAATATAATCGAGGGGGTTTTGTCTACTTTCATACTTTAACTATTATGTATTGTCTGAGGGTGTTTTGTTCTAGGGGTGTTTTGTCTTATATTCATATACATATAAATATATATCTATATCTATATCTATATATATATATATATATATATATTATATATATACCATCGTCATCAACACCAAACATTATTTTTGTCTTTATGTCTTTTAGAGACTTGTGCATTTAAATCAAGTGGTTTAAATGCACAAGTCCTCAATATCCAAGTGGCTAAAAGATGTCAGTAGAAGGGCATTCACGAGTCGCAACCTAGATTCTGGCTGGTTACTTAGAGTGTAAGAAGTTAGGGGCTGAAACAATTGCCTGAAGAGGGTAGGGTTATCTTTAGAAGACCTTCTGCTGCTAGGCTCACTTGAGAGTTTTGCACCACTAATTAGGCAATGATCTAAAAAGATCTGCATTGGCAAGACTTGAAAAAATAAGAAAACAGTAAAAGGGGTTGAGGGAATTGTCATGAGGAGTGGAATATCCAACATTTTGGATACAGTTATTTGTCAAGGTGTAGAGAAAAAGAGAAGAAGTCATTTTATATATATATATGTCTGGTGCAGGTTCTGCCTGGCCAGCTTCTGTCAAACAATCCCACCCATGCCAGCATGTAAGACAAACATTAAACAATGATGATGATATATATATATATAATATATATATATATATTTATATATATATATATATATATAGGTGATGTACTTGCTAAGCAAGTGATTTGATCCAAGACTATGTTGAAACTAAAACAATTATAGCATGGTAGACAAATTTTACTGTCAAATTCACTTGGACTATTATTATTTGGTGTCAAAATTTTCGTCTAACAAACTAAAGCCAGATCACTGAAACAGTTTTTGGTGTGTTGAATGGCTTAAGTGTGTACCTTGCAGTGATTCTTCTTCAGTAATGAAGAGAATCTCTCAATTTCTCTACCTAAGATAGAAATAAATCTATTGATACTTAAAAGGATCTATTGATACTTAAAAGGATCTATTGATCCTTAAAAATATCTATCCAAAGTTATTACATCATTATTTCAATAATCTAAACTAAGACTCCAGTATCAATCAGACATTTCTTTTTCTTTCTTTTTTATTTTTTTGGTTAATGATGAGAAAAAAATCTCATCTTTTATAACTTTCTGACAAGTTATTTAGCTGTTTTGATTTAATTAGTTTTAATTTAATTAGTTTTAATTTTTATTTTTCTGTTTACCATTTTTTTTTTTACTTTCCTGCAAAAAATCAATAGCCACAAGTTTTTAGAAATGTCAAATGTTTAGTTTACCTCACTGATATATTTTCTATTTTACATTTCCAAATTCCAATCAGCACAGTCTAATTCATTGACTAGAAATAAACTTATCTGCTGAGAAAAATTTCGGAAATGGATTCTTACTGATTAAAATGTAAAACTTTCAAAGCATTTATTTCCATACATAACAATAAACCTTTAAATTCTGTAAAAACATTTTACAAATTTTCAATATATAAATATGTCACTGTGACATATTTAGTGATGCTAGTTTGTTATTTAAATTCATTAAGTTAAAATAACGAAACAATACTACGCATCTCACACTTTATATTGTGGATACGAAACCTTTGGTAACTCTATGTCCAAAGTTTTAATTTTTGTTGTTTTATATATATATATATAAAGGCATGAGGGAGTGCGTGTGTGTATATCTGTAATGATCATCTTTTTCTACATGGAATCACATTTTGTGAACTAAAGCTAAATTTATTTTTATATACTAAGAGTTAATTATTTATAGCATGTTTCTAGATATTTTCCCCTCTGCTAAATAATTTAAGATTTACTTTCAGTTATAAATAACTAGTAAATAACCTCTTCATTCATATGCTGCTAGGTCCCTTCATGCATATGAAATATATTACAGAAAGATTTATAGAATGTGCAAGAAACAAATAGTAAAAAGACCCTTATATAAAGTAACCTTCTGAGATCATACATTTTATAAAAAACCCTTTCATATCTTAAATTTCTGGGTAGTTAATGGATCAATGTCATAACTTGTTATAGAAGCGGTATCAGGATACATTTAGCTTTTTTATAAATTTCAGTATTACACATACCTATTCTAGAGAAAAAATTTAAATTTTAATTTATACTCGATGAAAAATTTTCGTTTGAACTATAGATATATAACTATTTAGTTGGTAAGAGTAAAACAATAAATATTTCAATTTTTAGTTTAAGAGATTTGTAAATTTTCATAGAATTAAAGATAGCATTATTTACAACACTACATAACAAATTTTTTAAATGGTGTCTATATGAATTTATTTGAATTTTAAAAATGTTAAATGATTTTTATATAAAGTATCTGAAGAAACTTTGCAAACATTTAAAAAAAAAAGAGCAATATAAAAGTTTTATTAATTAAATTGATATTTGATAATTATCAAAATAAAATTTCACTTCCCATTTCTTAGAAACAGGCACTCAAAAAAAATGTACCCGACAGTCATTTCAAATGAGATTATATTTGTAAATTTTTGGTGCTAAATAATAATAATAATAATAATAATAGTTTCAAATTTTGTCACAAAACCTGCAGTTTTTGAGAAGAGGGGAAAATTGATTACAACAGTACTTGGCAGATATTTATTTTATTGACCCTAAACGGATGAAAGGTAAACCTTGACAGAATAGTAAGATTGGCAAAAATGCTGCTAAGTATTTTGTCCAGCATACCAATACTTCTGCTAGTGCACTGCTTGAAGAAGAAGAAGAAGACAAGTGTTTATTACATTGAAGGTAAATCACAAATTTATTTTCTAAAGAAATAGCAGCATCAGCCAAAATGGATTGAATCCTAAAGTTAGCATAATAAGTAAACATTTTAAGTATAAATTTATTTACCAAAAGGAACAGTTAAACTTCAAAGCATTTTTAAACACAAACATTTACTTTTTCAAATTATAAAAAAAAATAAATAACATAATATTCTCTGGGTGATCTATTTTAGGGTTTACAAACATTTCTTTGCATATGTTAAAATTCATCTTATCAGATATCATTTGTTAGGGACATATGGACACACAAACATAGACATTCACACATAAAAACAGATAGACAGAGAAGGGAAGGAAAAACAAAGGTCTTTTTGAAAACTATGATTATATCAAGTAAACAAGTATCAAAATTTTGCTTACATCACTTTTTTCATTATTATTATTTGATCCTAAAATGATGAAAGCTCAACTTTGCTTTTTATTTTTTGGGGATCAATGAAATGAGTACTAGTCAAGTACTGAAGTTCATAGACTAAACCCTTTCTTCTGAGACTGCCAGTGTTGTACTAAAATTTGAAACTATTATTATTATTTACACTAAATATTTCTGACTCTTAAATAATTGCAAAAAATTCACATGAAGTTTTTAGTAAAAAAATTTTTCTTTTTTTAATTTAGAAAAATTTTTTTAATATATTTTAGGAAAATTTTAAAATACAAGTGATTTTTGCAGTTCGGGAAGAAAATACATACATACATAATCATAATCATTATCATCAATAAATGATGATCCTAATGATACATACATATGTATGTTTGCATATGTGTTTGTATCTGGTGGTCTCTGTAACAATTAAAATAAGAATTAATTCCTAATATTTTTAATGTAAAATTTGTTGAACCCTTATATAAAATAATTTGATACAAAAAAATCACAAATTATGAGTCCATTGCTGCTTTTGTCTCAAATTGATGCTAATAATATCTAATTTACATTAAATAATTCATCTTCATCATCAGTCTCAACATCATCAAAATTATAACCATTACCACTGCTAACACTACCCTCCTCTTCATCATTGTTTCACAAAACTTATGAAGTGCTGACAAAATCCTTGAAAATAGTTATAGATCCTATGTTGAAATCAACTCAGATATGTTATACTGCTACAAAGTGAAAAGATATAAGCTAGTTACTTACATATATCCCTTTTCAAAAAATTTCTACTGCACCCTTCAAATATAAAGATATCGTTATCATTAAAATTTTTTATCAAAAAGTTTTGTTTTCTTTTTTCTTCTTTAATAATTCCTCACAATTAACCTGTGCTTAACAAAATACTCATCTCCAGTGCTTAAAAAAATATTATATAAAACCTGGAAAGATGACAAATTTCATCTTAATTGAAGTTGAGCTCAGTTTAGGAACAGCCAATGCATGAACACTTTCTGCAAAGCTCCAACAATTCTCTCAATTCACAACCTTAATGATTATTTTTTATATCATAGTAATGGATAAACTGCAAAATACTTTGTCAATTATATGATATAAAAAATGTAGTTGTTCAAGAGCAAGAAAGCTTCCAAAGAATAATGAGCAAGGCTAAAATTAGGACAAAAAATACACATTAAAGTTTAATTAAAGGATACCGCACGCACGTACACATAATTTTTTCCCCAACATGATCTTAATTTTTTAGGAAGATTTAAATCGTAAATCTTTCCGTTGGTATGGTTGAAATATAGTGAACTGATTTGTAGGTTATGTTAACCTAAATATTCTAATATTGCAAACTAAATCTCTTTATTTGATTGTGTGTGTTTTTTAATGCGTATGTACGTATGTACACGTGCGCATCCCCGTGCGATTGTGCTGATGCAAAAATAATTGAAAAACTAAGGAATTTATAATCAAAGAGCTGTTGAATAAATAGGTCATTGTGACCTGTTTTTCCTTAGTCTCTAAATTGATATTGTTTGTTATCGTTATTTTATTCGTTATTCCTTATTTTTATCCCCCTTAACTTTAAAATAATATTAACGGTGTTATACAAACTTAAAGAAAAGATTTAGTCTTCTTTTTTTTCATATTATAGTTAAAGATTCTGAAACTTCCTTAAAAATGCATAAAGTCAGAATGAAATTTTCAGATAAATGAACTTTATACACAAAGACTTTAACTTAATAAATATTCTCTTAATGTATCATGCTACTGCATAGTAATTTGTTTTATCGCCTTAATGGGGTGGAAAAAATAGGGATCTTTATGCCATTTACAAGAATATTAAACAACAATTGTTAAATGATATGGTCTCAACATAGAATCATCTAACTTTGACCTTACTTCATACACTACAGTAGACCACACTATTTTCCTTTTCTTATTTTCCTACTTTAATCCCTCAATTTTAAAGTACAAAGAGTTGTTTTTTAGTTAGCAGTTTTGCAAAATTTTTCTTAATAATATAGTAGTATATAGCATATTTGATATATCATAGAAACAATTTAATAGTATCTATGATTTAAATAACATATACATATTTGGTTATATCCTAGTAATATCGTATAGTATCATATTCAGTTTGTTGCATCCTGAAGTTATAGACCAATACGACTGAATTACTTTGATAATTTCAGAAAATAAAATAACATGCTACAGTTTAAAATATGAATAGATATGAATTTCTAATGTGAAAAAGTCACTTTAAAGAAATACTTTCTGCCCATTTCTGAATTTTTTAAGATTTATTTTTTATTCTTTCATGTGATAAGATGTAATGGAAAAAGCTTTATAATCTTTGAATTATCAGCATAAATATAGTGAAGGAAACTGAAAAATAATATTAAAAAATTATAATTCATAGTTCCAAAACCTATTTTTAAAATATAAAAAAAATTAATTATTGTCAATTTTTTCAAGATATATTTTCTCAAAATTAGAAAAATTAAACATGTGACAAAATAAATGAAATACCTTAAAGAACAATAAAAGATTTTAATCTGGAGATCACATTCTAAGCGTTATTACTCTATTAAAAAGATTCGTCTTTAACAATTATTTTTTATCACTTTTGGTATAATTTTACTGTAGTTCTAGTGCTTGAGAACATTATAGAGTGTATATAAATAATTGGTGAATGAAAGCTGGTTACCCAATTTCAGTTTCTGATGAAAATTACTCTACTTTATTACAAAATTCATGAAATTTTCCTAAAGTCCTTATCATAAAAAAAACATAAAAGAATTTATAAAATATAAATTATTAGGCGTTCGGATGTTTAGTAATTATTTCTTTCAAATTCTATAAATCTGAGAAAGTCAGTTATACTCACATTATTCCAACTTTATTATAACTAAAATGAATTAGAACTGTTTTTTAATAGAATAAGATTATCAATTATATATAGAAAGACTATGTATATATGTAAAAAAAAAAAAATAGAGGATATGAAAAGTAAAATGTTGAAGTTTAAATTTGAAAGCTTAGAATACATTTAAATGTTTTATATAATTATGTCTTCAAATTATATTTATATCATAACTTACTGGAATTATTTTTTTAAAAAGTAATATAAAAAATATGATTTGAGAAACAATTTTTTTTGAATAATAATTTAACAAGTTTATAAGTTCCTGGAGAACTTTTCTTATATAAAACTAAATCTATTAAATATAAAGTGCTCCAACTGTATAGGGCAAGAGATGTTCATAGTCAATAGTATTAAGATGACAGTCAAAGAAGAATGCAATATGTAAAATTGATAAAATAGAAGTTATAATGTTTCAGATGCAGTCCTTCTTTGGATTCTAGAAGAGACTCCAGGAGAAAAAGGAAAAGAAAAAAAGAAAAGAAAGCAGATAAAAAAAAACAGAGCTAGGATAAAACACATATGGATTAGGTTCACATGTTCAATGTACAAATATGCACACATTTATTCCTGCTCTCTGTTCTCTGTGTTCAAATGCTGTCTTAAGCCAAAGAGCCATATTAGGACAAGATTTCTGAAGCATAAAAATATTCTTTCTTTTTAAGTGGTTTCAGTCATTTCAGTTGCCTGCTAGTAATTTTCATAATTTGTATTGACCTCGGTATTTTGAACTGGTACTTATTTAATTGATTTATATTTTATCAAAATGCTAAGTTACCTGTTTGTCACAACAAAATTTTCTAACTGGAGGTTGTTTTGAACGCATAAATACAAACACTAAAGACATCCTTCTTAACCAGTCAGCAATATTTTATTTTGATGATGATCTTCATCATTTTAACATCCACTTTTCCATGTTCACATGGGTTGGACAGAATTTGTTGGGGCAAATTTTCTACATTCAGATGTTCTTCTTGTCACCAACTCTCACCTGATTCCAAGTAATTTAATTTTTTTTTTCATGATTCATGTTTTCACAGAACATTGGTAATGAAAGACACTGCATGTATGATTGTGAGACTTGTCTACAAGTATCACAGTCTGTCAAAACAAAGATACACACACACATACACTTATTCCCCCACCCAACCCAACTCCACACACATGAGGACACTTGCTCAAGGTGCTGCGCGGTAGAATTGAATTCAAAACGATGTGGTTGGGAAGCAAACTTCATAATCACTCAGCAACACTTGTCTGTGTGTGTGTATGTGTGCATGTGCATGTGTGTAGATGTATGTATGTAAGTATATATATATATATATACATACACACACACACACACACACACACACACACACACACATACACACACATATACACACACAAATGTGTATGTATATATGTGTGACAATGGTTTTTCCTTCATGACAGCAAGGCATGCAATACATGCCTTATATAACTGAATGCAAATAACAAATCCTATTTTGAAATAAATTTGTAGCTTTCCTTTTTCTTTTTATAAGAGATAGTTTGAAAAAGGTTCATAGATGTTATATGTACCCTACTTTAATGGTATAGTCTTGAATTTTAGAAAAGCATGTTCGTGTGTAAGAATGAAGAGTTACCTCTAATATGTATTTCCACTCTATGTATTGAGTGCTTAGCTTTAAACTATGGTTCTCCCAGTTTCTTGTTGGCTTTTTAGATAGGAATAAAATAAAATAAAATAATATATACTTTATTTACTCATGTGTAATCTCATTATTTCATGATTGATTTTGACTGAAAAACTGGAGTGTACTTATACATAGGGTAAAGCTAAATCTATGTAGGGAAAAATTTTTGTACCAAGATTTAATGCTAAAGAGTGCAACTTATACATGAGTGTGATTTAAACACAAGTAAATACAGTGAATCCAGGTAAAAAAAAAGTCAAAGGAAAAATGTCACAGAAAAACAGTCACAGGGGTTTTGTGAGAGGGTTTCTGAGGGGATTTTGTCCTTCGGGTGTTTTGCCTGGATCCCATAAATTAATTGTGACTTTTTTTTCCTAGCCAAAATTGTGACTTTATTACTGTGATTTTTTTCCCATCACCAATACAGTATATTAAATTAATCCAGTTTCAATTAATCTCAACAGCTTAGAATGAAATACAAAGAGAGCCATCATATTATTTTCAAATACACTGGCATATAAAGATAATCAACTGAAACTACAGTTCAGATTATATAATCTCCCCATAAATTAACATATATGCAACTCAGTTTACTTCCAACTTAAAGTTGCATCAAAAACTTTTGTCTTGTACCACATAAACAAATCGCTTGCACACACACACACACACACACACACACACACATGCATATGCACACACACACATGCTTGGTCTGTGTATGTTGTATTATGATCATACACAAATCTATATACGGTCAATATGTATGTAAACATTTCTAGTTAATCCACTCCTAAATATAGCTTGTTTATCAAGAATACAGAGAGCAAATACATAAATGTTGATTAAGGGGAAACTGGTATTTTCAGGGTCTTTCCAATGTAACTTGCCCATTGGCTCAATTGACAGTTTTACACACCTTGTGGGACATTGTTTTGGAGTAGTATGCCCTGATTATGTGCATTTTTTAATTTTTTAATTGATAAAATATGTATTTTAAATTTTTGTCTGAGATAATTCTTATACAGTAGTAAACTCATAAACTTGGAAACATCATCATCATCATCATCTTTTAACGTCCGTTTTCCATGCTAGCATGGGTTGGATGGTTCAACTGGGGTCTGGGAAGCCAGGAGGCTCTACCAGGTTCCATATATATATATATATATATATATATATATATATATATATATATATATGTATGTATGTAGTATGTATGTAGTATGTATGTATGTATGTATGTATGTATGTATGTATGTATGTAGTATGTATGTATGTAGTATGTATGTATGTATGTATGTATGTATGTATGTATGTATGTATGTATGTATGTATGTATGTATGTATGTATGTATGTATGTATGTATGTATGTATGGTATGTATGTATGTATGTATGTATGTATGTATGTATGTATGTATGTATGTATGTATGTATGTATGTATGTATGTATGTATGTATGTAGTATGTATGTATGTATGTATGTATGTAGTTATGTATGTATGTATGTATGTATGTATGTATGTATGTATGTATGTATGTATGTATGTATGTATGTATGTATGTATGTATGTATGTATGTATGTATGTATGTATGTATGTATGTATGTATGTATGTATGTATGTATGTATGTATGTATGTATGTATGTATGTATGTATGTATGCATGTATGCATGCATGCATGCATGCATGCATGTATGTATAAGCATAAAGTCAAAACATATAAGAGGTGAATGTATATTTATTTAACTTCCATGGGGTTACAACCAATTCACAACCTTTTCCTGTAGTATTAATTTCAGTATGGAAGAAATTATGCATACATTTTATCACTCAGATTTTTGGGGATTTTCAGTTTAATGAATACTCTACATTACACTTTCTTTGTAATTTTTTTGTAAAGTGGGCTGTTAACAAGTCCATGAAAGGAGTTTTCTGTGATAGCTGCACAATTTTCTTAATCTGCATCTTATACTACTCAATTACACACGGTGCCCCAGCATGGCCACAGCTCAAGAGCTGAAACTGGAAAACATAAACATAAAACACACACGATGTCATTTTTTAATGCTTGCATGTACGAGACAAATGTTACAGGACATTGTTTAACAAGCTGGATGCCCTTCTTGTCAGTAACCCTTACCTGTTTTTCAAATAAGGGATCTTGTATTTCACACAGCTTCAAATGTATGAAGTAGGTAGATGATCTATTGACAGAAGAACTGACAACAACAACATTAACCATACTTATAATTATACATACATACATGATGATTGCTCCATCTTCACAGATAATTGTCATCTTGTGCTTCTTCATTGTCAATGGCATTTCTGACTTTCTGTCCATCGACTTTCAGATGAGTACTCAGTTCCATTACAGATTTCCATGGTTCAAATCATAGGTGACAGACAAAACTTGTAACTTACTGCATGCTTCCAACTGTTTAACCCTGCACATATCACCACTTTTCAATAGGAGTTTCAGTTGATGGAATGACAAATGAGGTCACCATAAAAAGACATCTGCACATCATTGGATTATGGAGATAAATACTTGTACAACACAAGTACTACTCTACGAGTCACTGTGATTAGTACCTAGTGACAGGCCAAAGCAAGATGACCAGCAATCACTTGAAAATGCAAATTTTACATTAGAGTGTTCCTCTCCTAGAAGGATGTTGAGACAACAGCTAGTGGTCTCTTACTCCTAGTGGTTTTACTGCCACCTCTTACATTAACAAAGGATATTTTTGCATACCTATGCTCAGATGAATTGTCATCAAATATGCTAGTTAACCCATAGCTGGGACCCAGACAGGTGCTACTACTCTGAACCCACAAACCAGAGAACCCGAACTGGATGCAGTTTAAAGTCATACATAGTGCTCATACATGCATACATACATACATGCATGCATGCATGCATGCATGCATGCATACATACATACATATATACATACATACATACATACATACATATAACTACACACACACAACTGCCTTCTTTCAGTTTCTGCCATCCTAAAAGACTTTAGTTGTCCAGAAGACAATAGAAGACACCTGCCCTTGATGCCATGCAGCAGGACTGATCTTCAAATCACCCAGTTAGGAAGTGATCTTCTTAACCAGCACAGCTATGCCTTATGTGCGTGTGTGTGTGTGTGTGTGTGTGTGTGTGCGCACACAGATGTTAAGTAAAACACATGGTGGAAAAAACATTGAAATATGCAATGAAACAACAAAAATAGAAGAATGTACAAGGAAAATAAATATGTGAATGACAAACTGAAAAAGGATCAACTGTTTTAGGTTATGCACATTATCAAAGAGAATGTAAAGGAATAAGAGCTGTAAGAGAAAAAGAAATAGAAGCACTACTAAATTGTCAATGTCTGCTTACATTGCAAGCTTAGCGTACACTAAATTTGCAATATAAGTGAATGTCAAAATATGGTGTGATTTCTGTTTCTTTTCTTTCACCTCCTTTATATCTTTCCCTTTCTTTCATTGGAATATTTATTTTCATAGCACACATTTTTTAAATTTTTATTTTGTTTCATTTTTCTAGATCTCCACCATAATGTTTATATGTCTAACTTCATATATTGTTTATTTAATTATTTCTCATTTTCTTACTAATTTTTTGTGTATTATCTATCTCTGTCTGTCTGTCAATCAATTAATAGAAATATCTACAGATTTTAGAGCTGAATTTTCTATAGTAAAAGCATGTGTAATATCATTCTATGATATTGCATGGAAGTTAAGAGTGATATATAAGAAGTGATAGAATAGCAATATCATTGATATTTAGTTTTAAAATATCGGTATTTTAAATCTATATTTTAATCTTCTACAGCTGTTTCAATGACAATCAGCAATGTTATTATTCATAATGACAGCAAGTTATATAACATAATTATCAATATACAATGATATTATTTAACATTATTATTTATGATTAACAATTGTTATTACAGTCACATGATTTGAATAATAATAAAATGTGGTAACTACATGAGAGCTATTTCATTATTATGCATATTATGAGGGTATAATAATGATTGTTAATAATTATGTTATATTACTATTAATGATCATTGAGAATTATGTTATATAATTTGCAGTTATTATTTATAATTAAATTGTTGCATTTATTCATGATTGCATATTGAAACAAGTGTAGAAGTTTTAAATGAATTTCTTATATATCAGTAATATTGTTTTCTATTCTTTATTATCTCTCTCTGCTTATGTGTGTGTATATATATATGTACACACACACACACACACACCCACACATATATTTATATATATATACTGTTACTAAATAAGATTCTCCTGAATCAGTACATTTGAAGATGTGGATGCATTTTGCACCAATGATACTTTAAGTAAATGTGAAACTGAGTCAAACTGTTATGAAATACAACAAATGTGTTGAATACTACTTTCTTTTTTTCAGCCACTCATGATGATGATGATTGTCATCATCACTGTCACTATCACCATTGCCATTCTTGTCATCATAATCTGTCATTTTACATCTTCCTGCCATGTTGGCATGGGTTGGATGGCTTGTCAGGATCCAGCATGTTGGATGACCACATTGTGTTCCAGAGTCTCACTTTTGACATGGTTTTTATGACTGGATGTTCTCCTCACATCAATCACTTTACAGAGTACACTAGATGTATTTTTAATGCACCCAACACAAGTGAGGGTGCCTTGTAACAAGCATGATGAAAGAACTGCTTTATTTGTTTTAAGCTCTCTTTTTATGGACAGGACATAATATTTCATAAATCTTCATAACCCTTCTCTTAACTTTGGCAAAACAATGTGATGAAATCTTCAGTTCTCAGAGTTTTTTTTGCCTGTACATGTTGTCCTAAGAGCAATCAGATATTGATTTTAATCAGCAGTAACTAGTAGATCATTGCACGCAGTCTGGAGTCCCTCACAAAAAAAAAAAATGATATTAGAAATGTGAATGTTATTCGAGAAGCTTTTTGAATTGCAAACTATATTACTATTTCCTCTTTGTTTACCTGCTTAATGGCAAATTCATTGGAGGAATTGAAACATTTTTATATTGTTCTTCTTACAATTACTTGTTTTGGTTTGCAGTTTGTTACTCCAATAGTTATACATTTGATTTTTGTTTATATTTCTATTGAGATTCATACAAGCACATCTTTGAAAGGAATCAAAAGAATGGAATGGTTCTTCAGCTTTTATAGACACTTATAGATAAGTGATTAATAATTTATAAAGCATTTATAGCAACATAGGATTTGGAATCATTATCAAGAAGATCTCCTGCATCATATTACTGTCATAGACAGATTCGATTAAAAAATATAAATAGATGATACTATTTCTGCTTCTTTAGTGGAACTATCCATTTATACAGTTCAGTAAATTTAATATGTTAAGGCATCTACATATTAAATTAATGAATCAGGTTGCAAATAAACTTCTCACCCTGTATTCAGTGTCACAATATACATCATTTATGCAACATTGTCATCATGCCTCACTATCACCCCTCAGTACTTTATTAGGTCATTCACCCTGCAAAATTAAAGCTATTATCCATAAAAAAAGAACATGTTTCTTAATGTAGTTCTTGATACAGTTTGTTTGAAAAAGATGAGATAGTTACAGATGGGATCTCTTTGATTTTCTCAACCAATACACTCTCCGCATTTCCTCAACTATCCCACACACTAACTTGCACCTAAGCTACAATGATCATCACTAAAATCATCTGTCATGAATATCAGTTATAAAGCCCACTCTTGCAATCACATTTTTGGTGTGTATCATTATCGGCAACAACATTTGTATCGATATTTTTAATTGCTTTATGAGTGATCTTTCTGATTTCAAATGTTTTTGCTCAATCAAAAATAAACGTGTGTTATTGGTTTTGCACAGTTTCCTCTCTGTTGAATTCTACTAACAAGGTATTGGACAATTTGAGGCCAATGCTCAATACCTCGCAAGTGGAGAGAAGACATTTGCCTAAAGTACCATGTAGTGGGACTGAACTTGGAGACACAGAGTTATAAAGTGAACTTAACCCCTACTTTGATACATGAAGATGTGGATTTGGATCCACATATCTTTACTATTCCAAAGATAGTGAAACACAATACAAAATTTCAATGACCATCTATCTATGCACAGCTAAATATATAGCAATCTAAAGAGATCCCTAACATTCTAAATCTTACTTTCTTTGGAAAACATTTAGAAATACAAGGTAACCATTCTGTCTCAGCCTAACTTTAAACTCCCCAGCTTTTTAACTCTCATGATAAACTCAAACTAAACTGATGTACAACACAGTTAACAATAACTTATATCATGCAATCTTCCAAGGGATGGAAACATAGTAGAAGTACTTGGCTAAGAGTAAATCATGATACCAAGCATTTGTTGACTTGGAGAAGACTTTTAACATGGAAACTTGTTCAGTATATTGGTTATCAGTACAGAAATTAGGTGTAGATGAATCGCTTGTGAGGGCTGCACATGCACAGTACAAAGAATTAATAAATATGATGAAGGATCACAATGAGTGCAGCAATGAATTCAGCATGAAGGTAGAGATCCATCAAAAGTCAATCATCAGCCCTCTTCTATTTAACATGGAATTAAAGAACATCACTGCTGAGATTAAAACCAGCTGTCTGTGAGAATTCCAATCTGTTGATGGAATTAGAGAGGAAATTGCAGGAATGGAAGCTAAATCTAGAATTGTGAGGCTGCAAAGGAACTTAACAAAGATTAAGGTGTTAGTAAGTAGTTAAAAAGAAAGAACCCCCAACATCATTAGAAAAATGGCTTATCTTGATATGTAGGAAAGAAATAGATATAAACTCCATTTACTGTATCCATTAAGCTAAACACATACAAGAGATGTGGAAGCACAGATAGGCTAACAGAGAAAATAAGCTTTGTATGAGGTAGATGCTCTGGAGCAATACATACTACAAGCACACTGGAAATAGATTCTCTTAAATGCTTGAATAGTTTATTAGAAATAGTTGATATCTTTTGTTACTAGGTGAATAATTAGCAGGAGAGCAGGTTGTTCAGAAATTATAGTTACCTGAGTAAGAACAAATAGATTGGTAAAAGTTCAAAGAGCTATTGCCACAGCTAGCAATAAAGGTCTTTTCTCAAACAGCAAAGAGAAAATTATGTGATGCTTATGTTAGAGCTGTACTATTGCAAGGAAGTGAGACATGAGTCTTGAATGCGGAAGACTTGTAAAAACAAAAAGGAATTGAAGCCAATATGTCCTGATTGAAGCCAATCTTAGTGTGCAAATGAGCTAAGAGAAAAAAAAATGGGTGTAAGAAGAATCAAGCATAGCTGTGCAAGAGGAGGTTGCACTGGTACAGATATATGATGCTTGTGGAGGTTAACCGCTGCAAAAGAAAGTGTTGAGCACTCCAAATTAATGGAATGGGTGGACAAAGGAAGCCAAAGAAGACTTAGAACAAAATAGGTATGGCTAATCTGAAGCTATTGCATCTCATGAACGACATGGCAAGAGATTGTATTGATTGGGGATAAGTGGTGCTACAGAAAACCCATTTATCCATGGAATATGTATCCTGATACAAGGATAGTGTTTAGAAGTTCACATCTTGTTCCTTGCTAAGCCTAGCAAGCTACTCCTTCATTTTGCATTCTCACCCCTCTTTCATATGCTCCTCCACTCCATAACTTCTATCTCTTCATCATCATTTGCACAGACTGCACCATTCACACCACCCTTGCCCTACATATAAGAAGCTGCATTGAACCAACCAATACATTATAGTTTTGCCCTACTGTACTACCAACAGCACAACATCATTCTTATCTTGTTCATCTCTAGTATTGCTAATCACTCCTCTACCAGTTTTACACCCAAATATTTATAGATTTTCTCATCATACTCTTACTCTCCACCCTTTTATCCATTCTGGTCCTTCTGATGCCTTGCTCTCTTTTTCCCCTCTTCTAGATCACCTGAGCAAATCCATATGCTATTGAGTACTCTCTACACTTATATTTCTGTTCTCCATCTCAACCAACCATTTTGACCTTTCTTTTGTCATTGCTCTCTCTCCCGGATCTACTTGTTTTAGGTTGCTGAGCACTATAGTATTGGTACCATGAGAAAATGCATTCAATACAATTTGATATAAAGGGCATCCAACCATAGAAACCAAGCCAAATGACATTTATGAGCACTAGCTTTTAGGAGCAGTAGTTGCCAATAAAAAATAATTCACATGGCGATAACATTTCAACTGGTGTGTGTGAGTGTGCCTGTGTGATTTTCTTGGGGGACAGACAGTGCCCATGGCTTTTCTAGACCAGTTACTGGTTACTATTAGTATTCTTCCTAAACTGTTGCAAGTCAAGTCAACAGCTTGTGCTGGAAGTGATGTAAACACAATATGGGTGATAAATGGTGGAAAATGAGCCAGAAATGCCTGAGTGTAGGGACACAAAACTATACAGTTCCAAAGAGTGTAGGTCACTGTAGTAGGGTCGAAAGGGTACAGCAAGAGACAAAGTGAGATGTGGGGAGAAAACACATATGAAGGGTATTGCTGAGCAACTTTGTATCAATCATGTAATCATATTTGTGTGAATAGCTGCTGTACCATCATTAATGTGGGAGTAATATTGCTTTGTGAGTTTCCCTAGAGATTGGTAGAGGATTAGTAGCTGTTTGGGAAGAAAGAAGTATTTTTGGCTTTGAAGTGGACAACCAGTTCTTTTAGGGGATGTACATTCACCAGCAGAGGTCATCAGTGACATTAACTGCCTTTGTAGCAATTGTGAGGGTTTTAGTTGTATGCTGTTCATGTTCAGAAGGTAAGTATTAGATGGTATAATTTTTTTTTGTGTGCAATAATTTTCAGTTTTTTTTTTTTTTTGCTTTTGAAGAAGATTATATAGGCATGATTTCATTTGAAGATGTTTTTGAGATCTTTGTTCTTGGTATTAGTGCAGATATGGGATGCTGTAATAAAGTTATATGTGGATGACACTTTGGTTTGGAAAGTGAGGCAGAACTGAGGAGTGGAATCATCTGTATAGTTGCGAATAGTATTGGAGGTGATGGCAGGGTGAACATTGATGTATTGAGGGAAGAGTGTGGATGCTAAAACAACCCTACATCACTGGAGAGTTTTTAATGTATATCGGAGAGAGCTCCAACAGCACATGCCATGATAGTGCAATCAGGTATGTAGTTACCAATGCAAGAGATGAGAGATAGATGCAGTTCATAGATAGGCAGTTTTGTGAGGAGATATGTGGACTAGACATACCAAACCTTATTGAAACCTTATTGGTTAGTAACAGGAAAGTATGGTCCCCAATGATCTGGAAACCTTATAAGAGATATATCCCTGGTAGTATTTGAGAATATTTGAAATATCAGAAGTGAGTTTGATGGTGGTAGTAGTAGTAGTAGTAGTAAGGAGGGTCAGAAGGGTTAGTTATCTTAAGAATGAGATACACTGTAGCCTATCTCCAAAGTTAGAACATATCTCTCTAGAGAGAAAGGGATAAAAGAGTTTTGTGGCAACAAGGGCAATCTCTGAAGTACATTGCTTGAAGGTATGGAATGGACATTGTTAGAGCCAGTAGCTTTGTTGGTTTGAAGTAACTGCAGGTGCATATGAATGCATGTGTTGAGCTTGTTGAGTGTGTATCTTCTTGTTAAGAATTATTAGTGAAAGATATAAACCTCATCAATGAATCTAGAAAACTTGTGTTTTTAAAAATGAGCTTTTGTGATATTTATTCTGCGCGATTGGCTTTTTTGAAAACTTGCAATTGATTATGCTGTTATTTCCCCAATTGTGTTTTGATTTGTTATTCTTATTAGTATGCCACAGTAGTCTGTGAGATTAAAATAAATGCAATTAAAACAAGCGTAAAAAAGAAATAACTAATGTTAAATGGTTAATTTGAAATACATCATGTGAACATAGCAATTGATGTAAAAGGAACAAGGATTGTACTTATATGATGTATATATGTACATTCATACAAACACTCACTACACACACATACATTTGTACATTCATATGTATTTATGCCTGTATAAATACAGGCATAAATAAGATTGAAGTTTTAAGAGGTTCATTCTTTTGCTTAAATTATTAGTCACTATTTAAAATAAAATATTGGCAAGCATAGAGTTAAAGAGAAACTTAATTCCAGATTATAAGATAGACATGTTTCTTCTTGTAGGTTTATCAGACAGAGTAGATTTTGTATAGGACACAATACAATTGTGTGTGTGTGTGTGTGTGTGCATCACATACACACATATGGATACATAGGGACCACAAGAAAAAGATATATTCCATTGTGGAAATCAGCTACCCTCTGGACACTAATGTGGTAAGAAAAATATAAGAGAAAGAGGATATCTAGACCATTGATAAAAAATTTACAAATCCAGTACTCATATCTATCATTATTGGAGTAACAGGATACATGGAGCAAAATATGGCTGAACTTGGGTTTTGGGTGTCAAAACACAAATCCTTAATTCATACACTACAAATTATCATGAGATCTGAGACAATAATAATCTGCAAGACCTCCTTAAAATATAAAGGATGATTAACAAAACAAGATGGTTTTCTTCACAACCTTGCAGCAAGCATTCTAAACTGAAAAGAGAAAGAGAACATACACACACTCATACATATGTACATTTAAATGCATGTGCATATATATATTCTCTTTTACTCTTTTATTTGTTTCAGTCATTTGTCTGTGGCCATGCTGGAGCACTGCCTCAAAGGGTTTTAGTCAAACAAATCAACCCCAGGACTTATTCTACCAGTCTCTTTTGCTGAAGTACTAAGTTATGGGGATGTAAACACACCAATACCTATTTCTTTATTACCCACAAGGGGCTAAACACAGAGGGGACAAACAAGAACAGACATAGGTATTTAGTCGATTACATCGACCCCAGTGCGTAACTGGTACTTAATTTATCGACCTCGAAAGGATGAAAGGCAAAGTCGACCTCGGCGGAATTTGAACTCACAACGTAACGCAGATGAAATACCGCTAAGCATTTCGCCCGGCGTGCTAACGTTTCTGCCAGTAGTGATGCTGGGACAGACACAAGCATACACACACATACATGTATATGATGGGCTTCTTTCAGTTTCTGTCAAGTGAATCCACTCACAAGGCTATGGTCAGCCCAAGGCTTACTACACAGTGGGACTGAAACCGGAACCATGTGATAGGGAAGCAAACTTCTTACCACATATTATATATAATTCACACACACCCTTTCTAATGTTCCCCTTTTGCATATATACAGAGACCCTATAGGGTTAAAATCTCTATATACTAATCAAGTTGCTTATAGAACAATGAACACATACAGAGAAACACACAGACCGAAAAGCTCTATACCTAACCAAATCCTTTTGTGAGCATCAAAGCACAAGAGAAACAATTTTCTATACTAACAATACTATGATATGCCGAATCAATAACCATTACCTTCCAAATAAAAATAGGAAATATCTTAAATAACAAGTAAAGAAACTGACATTCTTTTGTGAACCCCTAAAAAATTCCATTTCAAAAAAGGTGACACACCCAGTTATTAAGATTTTAAATACTGGACATTTATGCCGCTAATCTTTATATTGTCAAAGCAAAAGATTAAATCCAATAAAATTTAAAATAATTGAACTACTAATACATACTGTGGCTATCTAATAGAGACACACCTAAACATACACACTTGCTTGCAAAGTTCTATATAAATGAATAAATTCTAAACAATAACATGGCACCAAATTTAATTAATAAAAATCTCTCCCAAACACCTCTCCATAATACCCCATCCTAAAAAATAAATATCATCCCACCCACTAGGAAGACTTTAACTCAGAAGAGACTATATAAACCCAAGATTAATTCTTATGCATTGCAGCCCAATGATGGATTAACTAGGTGAAACTTCAAAGTAACAGTCAACTATATTCTTGTTTAAGAATAAACTCACACACACACACACTCACTCATGTATATATATATATATATATATGTATATATATATATATATATATATTATAAATACATTTATTCATTATAACTGATGTATTGAGTTCTTCCTCAGATAATGTTTGCACTGTGTAAAACATATTCCTAATAAGCTCTGCAACTCTTTATACACACACACAGGTGATGTCAAGAATTTATAAACTTTTGAGAAAATGTCAATAATTTTAGGGGAAATAGTGGATCTTAACCTAATATTTACATGCTGTTAATTATAGCTTTATGTATTTCAAGATCCACTGTTTCAACGCACACACACACAAACTTAATAGTTTGATTCAGCTTCACATGGCTTGTTTCCTGGGCATGTTGGACACATCCATCTCATAAGGTGTTTGGGGGCAGAGTGGAGGGTTTGAGAGAAATTCAAGATACCTTCTAGGCATCTATTGACCAGCTCAGGTCATGTGGTATTAATGCAATGCTAATTATTTTCTTTTTTTTTAAGTCTATGTATTTGGATAGTACACTGATGGTACCACTTTAATGGTGGCCATTGACATAGTATATTCAATGACAACAGTTTCTCATCCTGGGGAACATACATGTTAGGGTAAGATATTGGGACAAGTCAGATGACAGAGCTACTGTGTGGAGTGCTACTTTCTTTCATTTGCTCACTCGCTTGTCCATATATATATACACTCACACATAATAATCATATATGTGTGTTTAGAACATTCTTATATACAGCACTATTTCCTTTTAATTTTAGATATTAAGTGAGAAAGGAGCAAGGGATCCAAGCATTTATCTCAGGCAGCACTACTGCCCATATCAACTATCTGAATGTATAGGAAGAAGAATTTTATTAGTAGAATCATTGTTTTCAAAGAAATATAAAATCCAGACGGTTATATTCCATTGCAATGTATTAATAACAAATGAAGAATGGACTTGCTGGTATTACATTTATTCCACAGCTTACAATTATTTCAGTTAAGAATAAATGGCTGTAGGTTGATCATTATGTAATACATATTGTACAATATCATTGCTCTCATCTTATTGAGACAAATGTAAACGGTGGAATAAATGTAATATCAGCAACTTCATTCTTCACTTGTTACATACGTGTATGTATAGTTTATAGATTAGAGACAGGTATCCTCTGTATAGAATACACTTCATAGTGCTCCAGGGATTTGAACTTGAGCAGGTAGAGGAGGGAATGTAAGGACAAGCAAGTTAGGCAAGTCAATATACAAAATATATTAAATAGCTGTTGGACTCGTAAAACTCTTACTCAACCCCTTTAATTCCTGATATCATTTCTATTTTGTGTAAGTTGGACTTTTTTATATGCATACATACATGCATTTTAAAAATATTTTTTGTATATTGACTTGCCTGTCCTTACATTTACTCCTGTATACATATATGATAGGCTTCTTTCAGTTTCTGTCAACTAAATGCACATGGCAGTGTGGTTAAAAAATGTGCATTTCAGCTATGTGGTTCCAGGTTCAGTCTCATTCTACAGCTTCTCTGGTAGGTATCTGCAACTATAACCCTAAGCTGAACAATGTCATAAGTGAATTTGAGTGATAGCAAGTGTGTCCATAAACTCATTGTAGATAAGTACATCTATCTATCTGTCAGTCTCCTCTGTCTGTTTCTCCCCCCCTCTCTCTCTCTCTATATATATATATATGTGTGTGTGTGTGTGTATGAATATATATACACATGCATGTGATTGTGCATTTTTGTGCTTGTGTTTGCTTCTCCCAGCTTAACAACTGGCACTTGTTTGTGTATGCCTCTAGCTTAGCTATTAAACTGAGAGAATATATAATGAATTTAAGATAAGTCTGGTTGATCCTTTCAGATGGCTGTATTCCAATGACTGAATCAAGTAAAATAATAAAGGAATATATATGTGTGTGTATATGTGTATAGTGAGAGAGAAAAAAGAAGTAGACCGTCTGACAGAGGTAGAGAGAGAATCTGATTTTCATCGTTCATACAACAGTACCCGTTTGATTCCTTTTTTCTGGTTTTTAATAACATGTAGTTCCAGATAGATTTGTACCTACAAACTAGACTGTAATAAATTGAGCAGTTGGTCATGCATCAACTAATTGTCAAGATATAGCAGGTTCCACGAAACCTCATTCTTTTTGTTTTTAGAGTTAAAAACTGAACACACAATACCACTTTTTGGGGAGTGAATTAAATTTGAATTTTATTGGAGTTGGTTTAGAAATCTTTAATATGATGCATGCTAATTCATTTACTATTTAACACATTTTCAGATTGGCGGTTGATCAATAAGAGTTTCTTCCTATAATTTCAGAATGTCGTACAATGTAATTTTCAGAAACTTTTTACTGTTTTACTATTCTAACATGATAAACATTTTGCTTTCTAACTACTTAGCATCTTGGGCAACTGTCTTCTACTATAACTACAGGCTGACCAAAGCCTTGAGTAGATTTGGTGAACAATAACTAAAATAATCCCATTGTTTATAATTAAGCATGTATGCGTGTATGGTTGTATCTCCTTGTCTTGACATTGTGTACTGGTTGTCCTTCATTTCCAAACTTCCATGGAAACATATCTGGTCACAGATCCATAAGAACATGGAAAAGTGGATATTAAAATATAATGATGATGATGATAATATACATATCTGTATTTACAGACACAGGTATAAAAATAGGAAGATAGACTGATAGATGGGTAGATAGATAGATAGATCGATAGACAGACAGATAGATATGACCCTCTCCACACACTCAAGAACAGAGAAGCCAGCTCACAACACCATTTCTCCTAATATTTCCTGAAGAAGGGGTTCTAACCTTAAAAAATTGAAATACAAAGTTAAAGTACAAACCATGGATTTTCAGTTTTAAAAAAATTGAGTGCATCTATAAGAGACAATGTATATATATATATATATGCACACACATTCATTTTTGTAAACATACTTACATGCACATATACATATGTATATATATATACGTACATTTATACACACATATGCAAACATGATAAATACATCAGTACAACCATGCATACATTTCTGATACTTTTATTAGTAAGAAAATGTTTTTACACTAGCTTTCTCCATGCTTGCATGGATTGTAGGTCTGCAACCATAGTGGGCACTGCTTTGAAGGGTTTAGTTAATTGGATCCCAGAACCTATTTTCTTTATAAGTTTGGTTCTTACTTTATTGATCTCTTTTGTAGTAATGCAAAGTTACAGGGCCATAAACAAACCAATACCGACTGTCAAGAAGTTGGGCGGAAGCAAACACAAATAGAAAGATATACACACACGAGAGGCTTCCATACACACATACATATGCAAACACACACACATACATACATACATATATACTTATGCATATAGATATATACACACAGTATTTGAAGTGTAATCTATGCATAAGTCTACTCTTAGTTTCCCATTTTCCTTCTTTAATGTAAAACTGGAAAATGGAACTGGAAGCATGCTCAAATAAATCAATAAACATTACTTCATGTATTGAGTACTTATTCTCTTATAAATCTAATTGCCAGAAACTATAGTGGAAAACATTTGTGCAAGGTGCTGTGTAGACAACCCAAGACCACATAGATGAGAGGCAAGCTTATATATATATAAGTATATATTTCATATAAAAGCCTGGAAATCAATGTTTTGAAGTTACAAAAATATACTCTTTTCATAAAGCCTTTAGTAGTCATTAATGTTAAGTTGAGCAAAATACATCTATGGATATTTTCTTACTATCAAAAATAAATAAAAGAACATTATGTGTATGATTTTATGCATATACATATATACATACATGGTTGTGGGTGTGTTTGTATACACACGTACATTGTATTACACTAACTTTCATAACATTTATGGTATTGTACTTTTTTCTTGACTGTATAAACCTTTGAAAACTAGTTTTGATCTGGGTCATTTCTCATTAATAGTATTTGAGTTTTCAAAAATTTAACAACATTTCTTTTAGTTTGTCTTATCTCTTAAAATTAGATATTTGAAATCCATCAAACAATAAATGCAAGTCACCTTTATTCATTTACATTCAGCAACACTACTTGACAATAATAAAAATAATAGTATAATCATAGTAAGACTCTTCTGAAGTACTGTGATATTTATATTATTAAGTTTTAAAGTAATTTATATTATTCTCTGACATCTCATTATCATATTTATTGACACAAACTCTGAAAGTTTTGGGCTATACAGGTACCATCATCTAAGAACAAGTTTTATATGAAAAAAAAATACCCTTTCAGAATAGTTATTATAATCATACAGATGTTATATTGAACATACTCTAAATTGTAGGGGTAGTGAAAAATTGAAGGTATTCACTTTTATCGAAATAAAAATTTGGTAAGATAGATCAGATAATTAACCTAAAGAATTGTCAATCAGTTAAACTTATTACTGAATATAAAAAAAATTATATTTTCGCTCCAATTTACAGCTGTCTCGCTCAAGATAATCATAAATAAATTTTAATAAATAGTTATATAAAAACTGTAACTAAATTACAAGTTGTAAATGTAAAATTAATTTTGTTACTGGTAATATTTCATGAGAAGATACTTCACAGTTCACAGTGATAGATTTTGGCAGTTTTGTAACTTGTTGATTATCACATTTGAAATATAGCTTTCATCTCCCGATTCTTTTTGAAATATTATAGGAGAATTTTTTTAAATTACTGAAATCTTTAATGAACATATTTTCTATTCTGTAAGATCAAACACATTTTCTTGACATCTTCGGGAGTAACTTGAACATTCTATTTATTGGTTTTGAACATGCTTTAAAGAGGAAGTTATCGTATATGATATCAAGAACTAAGCTTGGTAAAAATATAGATTTCTAACACAATTCACGACACTAGACTTGTTCCAGGAAAGGGAATTTAGAAAAACATTTCTCCTGTAAATATCTATCAAAATATTAACAAAACTATTCTAAATATAAATGCTTTAAACATTTCGCACCATGAATATAACCGATTTTTTTTTTTGGCAATGAGGGCTTTGTAAACAAACCTAGAAAATGATATCATACTGGATACAACATTAAAGCAGTATGACAATTATAGAAATGCTTCAAATAATTCTAGAGAAAAAGTTTTCGAGGCAGAGCTACGGGAAATATTATGCCGAGAGCGTGCGTGATTGAGACCTATAAATATAGAATTTAGTCTCAACACCTCAACATAACATTCATTATGATAATTGACATTCGTATTATCTCAGTAAGAATAGTTTAAATGGTGTCGATTTTGGTGATATTTATGCACAAACTAAGCAGACAAGTGTTAGATAAATGCGAATTTAGATTATAAAGCGAGAGAACTACACATTTTAATAGCATCTTTATTAATTTTCCAGCAAGCCATATAAATATCCAAAGTTAATCTAAAACATTAACGATTGTCTATAAAATGGGTGGATTAGTTTATATAATCTAACCAGAACCGACTATTAGAGGTAATATTTCTAACAAAAATCACTGCTACTCATTCCCCGCCTCCAACACATTGACCATTTCCTAACCAGTGATCACTTAAGATAACACAGACATAGGGAAAGAACGATGGAACATGTAACAACAAATTCTAGATATTCGTTTTATTACAGCGACGACGACGAAAATAAGACGGAATGAAGAAATTGCTGTAGATGTCGGTAAATGTGATAATGTGCGGGTGCGTCAGAGGTAGGAAGCGAATCCAGCGAAGTAGTGGCGCAGTTTATCTGACTACCACCATCACCACTATCACCACCACCACAGCCGCCGCCTTCATCAATATTACCATCAACAGCAGCAGCACAACTAGCAGCAGCAGTCTAACCGAGAACTTGTTCAAGAGAATCCCCCTCACTTTGTATCTGAGAATAGACGATAATTCTAACCAATATTTAGGGGTGCGAGTAAATATTGCACTTCATTCATATCCGAACATCTTACGATTGAAATAAGTGCAATTACAAACGGAGATAAGAAAACTGAAGTTGAAATATTTAAAAATATTGTCAAATTTAAAGCTTGGAAAAAGGCCGACTACTACAATTGCGACGCTACCTACCACACCATTAACAGTAGTTAATACCCAACATTCAGTATTCGAGATTTTTCGGTATTGTCCGTGATGAACTCACTCATGTGTACTATGTGACAGTCGACCAATAATAATCGAGTGCGATCGTCACATGGTAAAACGAATATATGAATAATTTTTCTCCGTAACACGAGATCGAACTCGGAAGTTTCCGTTGTTTTCTGACAAGCTGAAACTTTCAACAGCGGCCATCTTGCGTAAAATTTTCAGTTGTCGGAACAATTTGGAATTTTCGCAGAATTCAAATAGTAAATTCTACGACCTTGTCCTACTGGTTGTCATTGGATAGTTAATATCTCTATTCAGACTCTATATCGGATTTAGAAATAGATTATATGAAATCATTGTGAGTTTAGAACATGAATTGTATATTAACGGCTTTGTGCCCGAAGATTTATATCGAGCACCATGAAGGGATTGGATTTTAGTCCCTTGAAATAATGATCACCATCACTGGAGCCATGGCTGTGGACGGTTTTGCAGCCTCTAAACCGCCATTGCAGTTAAAGGATTATTACATGGAACGAAAAGCTTGAGGTCGTTGCAAAACTGGAAGTGCAATAGTTTATATTATATATAGGGGAGTATAAAATGGCCGACCCCCAGGTTGTAGAAGGCCCTCCAGCCAAGAGACCAAAGCTTGCGTCACCTGCTTTACCAAGTGACAGTGGAGGTATGTAGTAGTATTTAATTTATTTATATTTTTATATGTTCTCTGTGATTGTGCTCTGCTAATTTCAGACTTTCGATTATTTTTGTGTTTTAGTGGCGAACGATCGCAAACATTCGAGCCAACGATCGTATGTTTTGTTTGTTAATTTATAGTTTACTGTCACACTTGTATTATCTTATCGCTTTCTCTTAAAATTTTCAGATGCATTTATGACTGAATTCGATTTAAACGAAGCGCTACCAGATGAGTTAATGTCTACAAATAACTCGGCAAGTGATGGGTCCCACAATGGAACAAATGATTCTCAGGTTCCATCCGGTCAAGATACCAGTTCGCAAAGGCACCCACACCAACAGTTATCTCATCTTCTACAGCCTACTTCTGTTTCAACACATTCTGGAAATAACATTTCTAGTCCCCAAAACCCTCAGAATCAAGGGGGTACTGGACCACCTAGTAGAAACCAGATGATTGCTAACATCAATTCTAGTCCGAGTATAAACAACACTGTAAAAAGTCCATTATCTGGCAATTTGTTTCACCACCCCACGGATCCTTAAGCAAAGCAGGAGCAGCTTCAATCCATAGCACCGATTTACCATTGACCAGCAGTAGCTCATCTTTTTCATCAAGTAATAATGTTATAAGTAATCTTATTATTGAAAATGTTGGCAACACCCACTTAGGACCTCCAGGAGTTGGTATGAAGCCGGTAACTCCACAAAGTGCTTCAACTCAAAGTACTGTCAGTAATTCTCAGAGCCCACACCATAGTCAGCTTCTAAACGGACCACATTACTCACCTATGACGGCAGCAGGGCCAGCACGGAATTCTACATCCAATTTAGCTGCTGGAGGCCTGGCCATCTCTCAGAACAATGTTATCAGCACGAATACATTGAGTACACATATACCGTTGTCATCTCATTCTGTTGGACACCCAGCATTAACTGCTGCAGGTCAGACGCCAATGATAAAGGTATGATTTTTACCCTTTTTATTTTTCGATCTCTAAGATTTTATTGTTAATCACGATGATTGTTTTAGTTTCTTTTTCCGAGTTTGGGACAGAAACTGGTCGACGCCTCTCTATATACTACTCTCTAACCGTCTTCTTTAAATTGCACTGTTATTGTCTGTTCCCTTTCCCCTTCTTCTTTGTCTTCACACCATACACATATTCGAATTTGATCATACACATGCACATCTATGTAATATCGGTTTTTCTTTTTATACTATTCTTCAATTTCTAAAAGAATGGTTGCTGAAAAATGATTTTCCCTCGTTAACATTGTAATGTTTACTTTTCTTTTACTACTGAAGTGTAATAGCTGCTGCTCTGTTGTGGTCATTGTACTTGTTCGTTAGCATTGATATTAACTCTCTGTATATAAAAATGGTGAAACGACAGCTTATTTCTTGTTATTGTTTATCTTTTATACTGACGTACACACCCACAGACTGCTGCTTGTGGTGATGGTGTTGGTCCAGAGTATAGTGCCCGACTGTAAATTAAAAGCTTGGATCACTCACACTTCCCTTATTATATTTGATATACATTTGTAGAGAAAACGCAATTTGTTAGTGAAATGAGATCATTGTTTTCTGATCATCAATGTCTACATATTGTTCCCTTAATTTTCAAATATCACGCTTTTCCCACCCATCATTTACTATATATATCTAATATTTGATATATAAATTGACCTTTTTTTTTTTGCTATTTTACTTTATAGCGTGTGACATATCCATACTGATCCATTTGTTTATTAACGGTAGTATTTTTTTTTTAGAACAACTTAATTTTACATCAACTTTTATTTTAATTTCTACGTCTCTCTTTAATATGCTCAATACTACGAAGTAATTCTCTAATTGCCGTAAACCCTTTTTAGGATATTTTTTAAATATTGGATTTGTTTGAAATATTTTTTTTTAAGTCTCCATAAATGTCTGTATAAGAAATATTTATTCTGGAGATTCACATTGCTTTGATCTTTGTTATGGTTTCAAACAATTAGGAAGATAGGTTTGTTATGTGATTGTCTATATAATATAATCATTACAATGACTGAATCCGTATGTCATCTGTGTAAATAAAATATTAGGTACTTTCACAAATTTATTTATTGACAGTTAATACAGACAGCGTACACACATACAGGAGTCTGATTAAATATTTTGTAGATTTTTAAAAATAGTATTTAGAATTAAGTTGACTACTTGGTTATAAACGATGTTCCGATGGACTACGATTGTAATGTGATGTTTATCTGCAATCATAGACAAGTACTGTTCCATTTTTACAATTGCTATTAACTTGTTGCATTCATCAGTGTTAATCTCCCCTCACACTTTAGTAATATATCTACAGAAAGTATGCAATTTAGTCTCCATCTCATCAATTTTATTTCATTCTCTCATCCTAAGTACATATCTCCTTTTTCTCAGTTTTGGTTGAAATCTTGATAAATGTATGTTTTCCTGCATTTAATATTTGCAATAAATGTGTGTGTGTGTGTGTGTGTGTATATATATATATATATATATAATATATTATATATATATATATAATGTGTGTGTGTGTGTTATATGTTATAGTTATGTGTGTGTTATATGTTATAGTTATATGTTATATGTATATATACATACACACACGGTAACTTTGTACATGTTCGTGTGTGTGTATATATATAATCTGATTTGTGTATGCAAACCCAATGAGACATGAAATTGGTGCTTGTTTTTTTTTTTGTTTGTGTGCTTATATTTGTGTTGTACTTTATGCCTTAAGTGTACAAATTAAGTTTTTTTTTTTCAAGTTTTACTTGTTTGTATACGGATGAGGACGTATGTTGATATATATAATTGTATTAATGCTGTGTGTGTGTAATTACAGATATTGGATGTAAGGGTTTAGTGGTGGGGGCACTTGGTTTTCCAAGTTTTATTTCCCTTGTTTATTTATGAACGTGTGTTTATGAGATCTCAATCGGATTAAATACTTTGACTGAAAATTTGTTTATGTATGTGCAGACTGGTCAGCAAGGAACGACCGGTCAGCAACCCCCTACAGCAGATCCTGAGAAGCGAAAGCTCATTCAGCAGCAGCTGGTTTTACTACTTCATGCACATAAATGCCAAAGACGAGAACAAACCAATGGTGAAATTGCTTCATGTACACTTCCTCATTGTAAAACAATGAAGAGTGTTCTTAATCACATGACGACTTGCAATGCTGGAAAATCTTGTCTTGGTAATTAATTCTACACTTAATTTTTAAAAAATTATTTTCAAGAATTAATCGTAACTTTAGTTCTTTTGAATTCAATTAATATTAACATGGTGTCTTTGTATTAAATTATCGTCTTGATAAGCTTGATGTTTTTAATCTCACATTTAAATATTACTTTACATACTAGTACAAAAATGGGTAAATGTATTTCCTTTTATTTGTAAATAACAATTTAATTTAATTTTTGTCTGTTATAATTATTGGGGAAACTTTTAGTCTTGATCAGTATCGAAATGCTGTCTTGTGTATATTCTTATTTATAATTTCAATTTCTTGTAGTTGCCCATTGTGCATCCTCTCGTCAAATTATAACACATTGGAAGAATTGTACTCGAGGTGACTGCCCTGTCTGCTTACCTCTGAAGCATGTTTCTGATAAAAGAGCCCCAGGAGGTAATTTAAGAAAATAATTTGAACAATTTTATATAATTTGACTTTCTTTTATTCGTAACTTAGTGTTATATTTTAGATTACTATTAATATTCATTTCTTATTTTAGTTGTACAAACAGCTTCAACAGTTCCTGTTAGCACCCAGTCCCCTGGTGCTAGAGATATGCAGAGGGCTTACGATGCTCTGGGTTTGCCATATAAGCAAGGCGCTGGCAGCAATGCTGTTCCTCCTATTCGGCCATCAATTTCAACTCCTCAAGGTAAGTGCTAATTTTGAATTAATAGTTTCTGTCTTTGAATTAATTGTATCTGAGAAAACCCTTACTTAAAAAGCTTTTATTTTTTTATAGGCCAAGTTCAGAATCCACCAGGGATGATGTCTGCACAATTAAATCCCAACAGCCAAAATGCCCCCAGGCAAGACATGTTACAAAGAACACAACCTCCTGTTTCCTTCACTGGTGTCCCAAGTGGAGTAGCAGCTAGTAGTGGTGGTGTACAAGCTTTGAGTCAAACAAACAGAGGATCTAAGAAATGGCATCACTGTGTCACCCAAGATTTACGAAATCACCTTGTTCATAGATTGTAAGTATTGTTTATTATTTTAAATCATTTGTTACAATTTGTTAGATTTTGATTAGGCTACATCTGCAACTAATTATTTTTATGTTTATGTTTAAAATCAATTTGTAACTTATATTTTATTTATTATTTTTCTTTTAGAGTCCATGCAATATTTCCAACTCCTGATCCTGCAGCTTACAAAGATAGAAGGATGAAAAATCTAGTCGATTATGCGAAAAAAGTCGAAGGTGATATGTATGAAACTGCCAATGACAGAGTAAGTGATGTTAATAATTGACATAAGTTTGCACTATAATAATATTAATAAGAAAATTACTTAGATTTAATACGTTTTGTTTTCAATATTGAAAAAGATTTCTTTTCAAAACGCTATTAGGTTAAACAGCTCTTTTATTTGCTAAAAATAGTTGACACTTCAATTATTGAATCATATAAAAGTAGTTGTAATCTTAATTATGTACCCTAATCAATTAAATTCCAGATGAGTTTATTTTTTTGTATAATGTTATATTTTCTTTTTACTGCCAGGAGGAATATTATCATTTACTAGCTGAGAAAATTTATAAAATACAGAAAGAACTTGAAGAAAAAAGAATGAAGAGACAGTTAGCAATACAGCCTGGTCAGGCTAATCAGCCTAATATGCCAATGCGACCAACAGGTCAACCAAGTAAGTTTGATATTTTTCATTTAATTTTAAAAATTACTTGCAAGTATTTTGACTAAATTTCTGCCTTTTGGTGTTGATGATAGAATGCCTTACAAAGATAATTCTGTTTGTTGCTTGAGTTACTGAATTGTTATTGAAATTTATTTGACTTTCATATTAATATTGCTAATTTCAGATGGACCTCTACTAAATTCTGGTCAGCGGTTGCCTGGAGCACAGCTTAGTAATACTGATCCGTATGGGATTTCTCCTGCAACTCCTATGCAGAGAGTATCCATGCCTACATTACCACCTCGCACGACACCTCCTCCTACTTCAGTGAATGTGCGACCTAGAGTGGATATAGTGCCAACTCCATTTGTTCCAAATGTGAACCGAAGCACTGGGCCTACAAGTACTAATCCTACGCCATCTCCACCTTTGTCATCAGTGTCTCCAATTGCTTCAAGTCCTTCATATCCGGTAATTTTTTTAAATATCTTTTTTTTTACTACGTGTGGATTTGAAAGTATGTTTTTAAAAGTTTATATAAATGATATGCATGGATTAGCATATGAGCATGCATATATTATTTATGAATGTGTGTGTGTATGTATACATATGTCTGTATATATATATGTGTGTGTGGCATTGCATTGAATTCACAGTCTTTAGAGCATTAGCTAGAATACCTTGTGGTATTTAATCTAGTTATCTATCCTCAGAGTTCAGATACTGTCACCAGAAAAGAAGGAGCCTACTGTAATGGACTTGGGAAGTCCTTAAACATGTTAATCACTCTCAGCAGTAGTACTTGAGCTGTCAAGAGGGAATGGAAGGAGACACTGAAGTCCTGTACACAAACAAATGTCTACTTTATGATCATGAGATCTTGGGTTTTATCCTCCTGCATGACGTTATGGCCAAGTGTCTTCAAACATAATCTTTGGATGACAAAAACACTGTCACATTAATTCTGTCTCATATTTATGTGAAGGGTTTATGTGGCTGCAAAATATGCAGGCACACTAACATACTAATACAATAACAATTAGTTTGGTTTTCTGATCAACTAGAAAATTCATAGAAACAGCTAGAGGAACCAGTTGATGGGCTTTAATTTAATCCCATAGCTTTAACCCAGCCATATCTAGCCCAAGTATTCTCGCTACCTCATGTTCAAACTGACCAGATCCACCTCTCACACTAACCCTGCAATATAAACTATCACACCATTGAAATCTAGAAGCTATGAGATAATGCAACATGAATAAATAAGCATTACATTTGACAGAGTAATCTAAATACTAAAGGGTTAAATGTCTTTAGCAGAAATAGCCTTTTAATACCATTAACAGATAGTTTTCACCCATACTCCCTGGGGTTTTGAAATATAGGTCTTAAGGTACTACACTTCCTTCTGATCAGATCTTAAATCTAAAAATATTAGGAACAGATAGAGAAAAAAGATATTTCAGGAGAAACATCTGCTAAATATGTTCAAGGCTTTTCCAGAAGCAGTATATGATGAAAAATAGGTGATAGAAACCTATCACAAAGGACATATGACAACCTGCTGAAAGCTACACACCACATTTATGGTTGGAGCAAGTCACTAGCCAAACATATGGTAAAATAGTGGTGGAATAGCACAGTAGGTATATTGGAATAACTGGAAGTGTTCTAAAAGCCTTCTAATAGGTGGGGACAACTAGAAGCAAAGAACTATGTCCTGTAGCTTAGAAGCAGGCAGCAAGTAATATATATGTGTTTGTGTGTGTATATCAGCAGACATTTAAAACGAGAATGATCAGAAACATGGTGTTCTGGATTTCAAAGCAGTTTGTCAGGATAAATCAATATGGAATTGTGAAAAGTGTTTTTGAAAGGGCAGAGATGGACTTATGTTCACTGATGACAAGAAGGAAGCATGAGAATGTAAGAAGAATTATCCCAGATATAGCCAGAGGTAAGGCTATTGAAGTAAACAGTTATATGGTTAAAATAGCCATTTCGGCAAGAAAAACAGCATATCTATTAGGCATAGTTAGATACCATAAAAGCCACTTGCATAAACAACCAGGCAATGTCATATCCAGTGACTGGTATAGCTATATAATCAACAGGTACAAAAGTAAAAATACTTTGGAAAGAAGCAGCTACAGAAGTATCTAACTGATAGACCTGGTTATAAAAGTAATGGATAGGGTACTGGTAGAAGTGATGAGAAAGAGAATTTAGATAAGATACATTCATAGTGTCATTGATGCTCTTTTCATAGTGAGACAACTACAAGAAAACATTTCAGCTAAGAGTAAGCATATCTTGCATTTGTTGATCTGGATACAGTGTATCGTACTTTTGTAGTCTGGTGGTTTTAAAGAAAACTTGATGAGGCTGAAGTGCTTGGGAAAGCAATACAAACCACATACAGTGATATAGTTTGTAAAGTGAGAATTGCCAATGATTAATGAATTTAGCATTTAGGTAGGTGTTCACCAAGGCCCTGTTCTCAGCTTTCAGAGTAAGTTCTAGAAAGGCTGCTCCTGGGATTTCCTATACACCATTGACTTAGTCCTTGTTGGCCACAGAATAATCTCTGAAGACTAGAGGTTTTCTTAACAGAATTAAGAACAGGACTGCTGCTATCTGGGAAATGGCTGGAATTAATATGCAAGAGACAGATAGTTAGAAATTCCATCTTGGCTACACAATGTGAATTGTGGGTTCCCTAGGTGTATTACGATTACTGACTCACTGTTAATAAGTAAAGAGTTTGTTTATTGTAGATATCCTGATTTTGCCAGTCTGAGCAGTAGTAAAATTCTTTTTCATGTTTGGAAGAATCTATGGGACTAGTTAATCGTTTACTTTACAGAGATCATTTATAGTCAAAAGGAGAGGAGAGACATCAGGGCAATACCTCATTCTAGGGACATGTGGAGACAGAGCCGAGAGGATATGCAAATACTGGGGAGAATTCTAGCAAGCATGATCTCCAGGATGTATAATGTTAGTATGCATGAAAGAAATGGTATATATGACTGGCAGATAGATAAATTGGGTACAAGTGGTATCATATGTGAAGGAAAATAAGACCATGTCAGTACTAAAAAATTTAAATAATTGTAAAATATTGTTAGGATGTCAGTGATAGGAAATTGTACAGGAGAAAAAAGTAACAAAGATGTGACATAGACAGAATTTTGAAGGTCACAAAAATGACAACAATAGAAGTATTCAGATTGTGTGTGTAAGTGTTTTTCTTACATTTTCTAAATGCACCTGTTCCAATGTAATTGTGTATATATGCATACAGTGCTTAATGTTGGGTGAATGTGAAAGGTGTTCAATATCTGTTGCATGGGATATAGCTTTCTTTCTTTCTTTATTTTTTTTTCTGTACTAAAAATAAGGGGGAGAGTTTCTGATGCAATTGCCCTGAGAAAAGTACAGGTGTGAAGATCAAGTTGCGAGACAAGATCTCAGCTTCAATTTTGACAAATATATCAACTACATGGAATATTAATCACTCATTTCTCATTTGTCTGACATTGTGTTCTGTATGTGTGAGTAGATGTAGATATATAACACTTGTATATATTATACATATATATATGTATTAAAATATATATATATACGAATTAAAATATATATATTATACATATATGTATATATATAAAGTATATATGTACACATATATATCTTTTACTTGTTTCAATCACTAATCTGTGGCCATACTCGGACACTGTCTTGAAGAATTTTTAGTCAAATTCATCATTCCCACTACTATTTCATTTTTTAGACTTTATATACTCTATCAAACTCTTTGGCCAAAATGCTAATATATTGGGACATAAACCAATACAGTTTGTTAACTGGTGGCATGACACAAATGCACATATATGTATGGTGGGCTTCTTTCAGATTCTGCCTGCCAAATCCAGTAATAAGGTGTTGGTCAGTCAGCCTGAGCTAAGTAGAAGACACTGGCCCAAGGTGCTATACACTGAGACTGAACTTGGAGCCATTTTGTTTGCGAGCAAACTTCCTATCACACAAGCATGTTTGTGTATATGGTATATATCTGTATATCTACATATGTGTATATATGTGTGTGTGTGTGTGCATATATATACATGTATGTATATATGTGTGTGTGTGTGTGTATATATGTGTATATGTGTATATATATGTGTGTGTGTGTACTTATGTACATGAGAGTAAATATACACACATGTATATGTACATATGTATATTTTATACATTTGAGCCTCAGGATGTGTCGATGCTTTCATATGGCAATGGATGTATATCAATATATATATCTATATTGTGTATATTATATATATATATATATAATTATATATATATACCCACATATATATATGTGAATGTGTATGCTGACGTGTGTGCATATTCATGTCAGTATATATATATATATATATATATATATATATATATATATATATATATATATATATATACACACACACACACACATATATACATGTTTACTTTATATATATATATATATATATATATGGTTACATATGTATAAATAAATATATATACATGTTTATCTGTATGTATATATATCATGCATATATGTTATATATGTATGTATATGTATATACACATGTATGTATATATATGTGTATATATACATGTATATGCTTGACGGCACATGGATGGCTCAGTAATGAGAGCGTTATATTACGATCGTGAGGCTGTGAGCTCGAATCCCAGATGTATATTTGTATGTGTATACATACATGTATATATATATTCATATATGTATGTATATTTATATATTTATGCATATATGTATATCTACATTTGTATATATGTATATCTACATTTGTATATATGTATATCTACATTTGTATATATGTATATCTACATTTGTATATGTATATCTACATTTGTATATATGTATATCTACTTTGTATATATGTATATCTACATTTGTATATATGTATATCTACATTTGTATATATGTATATCTACATTTGTATATATGTATATCTACATTTGTATATATGTATATCTACATTTGTATATATGTATATCTACATTTGTATATATGTATATCTACATTTGTATATATGTATATCTACATTTGTATATATGTATATCTACATTTGTATATATGTATATCTACATTTGTATATATGTATATCTACATTTGTATATATGTATATCTACATTTGTATATATGTATATCTACATTTGTATATATGTATAGATACATTTGTTATATGTATATCTACATTGTATATATGTATATCTACATTTGTATATATGTATATCAACATTTGTATATATGTATATCTGCATGTGTATATATGTATATAATATATACATATGTGTGTGTATATATATATATGTATGTATATATATATATGTATGTATATATAGTATGTATGTATATATATATATGTATGTATCTATATATATATATATGTATATATATATATATATGTTATGTATACATGCATGTATATGTATATATATGTATGTGGTATATATATATACATATATACAATATACACATATGTATATATATGTATATATATATATATTTATATGTGTGTGTATACATGTGTATGTATATATACTTATATATACATATATATACATATGTTATATATATATATATATACACATGTATATATATGTATATATATACTATGTATATGTATGTATATATATGTATATATCATATATGTATATATACATATATGTATATACATAATATATATATATACATATATATATATACATATGTATATATATATGTATATAACATGTATATATATATGTATATATACATGTATATATATATGTATATATACATGTATATTACATATATATATACTATATATACATGTATTATATATATTATATATAATGATATACATATATATATACATATATATACATGTATATATATATATGTATATATACATGTATATATACATATATATATATATGTTATATATATATGTATATATACATGTATATATATATGTATATATATATATTATATATACAATGTATATATTACATATATATATCTATGTATATATATAATGTATATATATATATGTATATATACATGTATGTATATATACATGTATATATAATTACATATATAATGTATATATACATATATGTACATATGCATATATATATATACTATATACATATATGTTAAATACTTATATGTATATAC
Source organism: Octopus sinensis (assembly GCF_006345805.1). NCBI lineage: Eukaryota > Metazoa > Mollusca > Cephalopoda > Octopoda > Octopodidae > Octopus > Octopus sinensis. The sequence goes on along the minus strand of NC_043016.1, from coordinate 21,719,675 downwards.
ACATGTATGTAGGTATATATATATATATAGATATAATATATATCTATATGGGTACAGGAAGTTACAAGCACTAAAAAACGTGAAATATAAAACAAACCATTAACAACATGAAACACGAAAAGAAATGAGTTGAATACGCAAAAAAATTATGAGAGAATGAAATGGAAAATAGGGAAAGTAACACCAAGAACGACACTTCCTCAGGATTTGGCTGCCTGTCTACTCCTCATTTTGACCATTTTGGGATTTATGGAGTTTCAAAATTGGAAACAAAAACAGGAGACTGGAAACATACAAGGAAACCGAACGTAAACAAACGTGGAGGGTCGTTACGCATGAAGATAAAATAGCAAACACTGGAGAAATATTATTCTTTCACGCAAGAACAGATAGGAAAGTGAGATCGATAGGATATGACCAGCCTCTAGGAGAGCCCTGAAAGAAAAGAGAGATGATCACATTAGGAAAAGCAAGATGGACAATGGTCACATGTGAGCAACAAGAGAGCATTAAGGAGAAAGAGAGGAAGAGAGAAAGACTCATTGAATGCTGTGAAGGGGATAAAAAAAGGAATTAGAGAAAGAATGAGAGAAAATGATAGGGGGAGGGAACAGTATAGGGTAGAGTCACATCAAAAAGATTAAGATAAACTTGTAAATGGATGCATGGTATATGTATATTTGTATATATACATACACACACACACATATATATATATATATATATATGTATATGTATAAATGTCTGTACATGTGTGTGTATATATATATATAATGTATATATGTACATATGCATATATATGTGTATGTATATTATGTATCTATGCATATATCTGTGTATGTATATGTGTATATATATGTATTTGTATATGTATGTCTATATTTGTACATTTGTATATGCATGTATATATGTATATCTCTATGTATGCATTTATGTGTATATGTTTATATATATATACGTGTGTATATATATATATATATATATTAATATGGTATATATATATATATATGATGTGTGTATATGTGTATTTATATGCAAATATGTATATATACATATGTATGCATATATATATGTACATATCTGTATATCTGTATATGTATGTGTGTGTATGTAAATTTGTATCTATGTATATACATATTATATCTATGTGTATATATATATTTATATTATATATGTGTATGTATATTTGTAGTTATTATTTATTTATTTATTTATTTATATATGTATGTATATTTGTATTTTTATTTATTTATTTATTATTTATTTAATTTTTATTTATTATTATATAATGTACGTATATGTGTGTATGTATATGTGTATGTGTTGTGTATATATATATATATATATTATATATATATATATGTGTAAATATCAGGCGGTTTGCTGCAAAAACATAGGTATTTATCTGTATCAAAGAGACCTTTTGTATGCAGATGATTGTGAACTAGTAGCACACACAGAGATTGATATGCAAAACATTTTGAATGCATTCTCTGATGCTTGCACTGCCTTGGGATTAACAGTCACTCAAGGAAACTGTTGTCGTGTACCAATCTGCCCCTGGTAAGTAGTATAGTGAACCAAATATCTATGTGTATGGTAAACAACTTGATGTAGTTGATCAGTATGTCTACCTGGGAAGCACTGTTAATAGATATATCAATTTGGATAATAAAATTCCATACAGAATTAGGAAAGCAAGTAATACTTTTGGGACGCTAGAAAGGCTCCTCTGGAGTCAGCGAGACATATGCAGGAAGACAATGATAAAGGTGTACAAGGCACATGTGCTCTCTTCTCTTCTTTATGCTTGCGAGACATGAGTTGCATATCAATACCA
>NC_043016.1:21685335-21712835 GCF_006345805.1 Octopus sinensis | reverse complement strand
TATATATATATATATATTTATGCATATATAAATATGTATATATATGTATGTATATAGATATTATAGATGTGTATATATATACACGTGTGTATGTATATATATATAGATATATATATATACGTACATATATGTGTGTATGTATATATAAATATATACATACATATATGTGTGTATGTATATATATATATATATATATATATGTACACATGTATGTATATATATGTTTATATATATATATATCTGTAAAATAATATGTGGCAATTATTTGGAAGCCAAGATAAAACTCTGAGTTTCGGATGTTGAGGTGGAAATCCACAACACTATCTCTTCGGTTATCTGGCCATATATATTGTCCTATATATTGATGGCAAGATAACCGAATAGATGGTGTTTTGGTGATGTTTTGTTATCTTCCCGTTTTTACCAATCTCTATATATAAAACTGAAATGCGTTTTTACCGCTTGGATCGCTTTCGATGCCACTACATCCCGTCCGATTCGCTCCAAAATTTACAGGGACATGTAGAATGAGGTGACGATGCCCGTGGGCTACCTAAGAAATCCCTATCTTAAAATGTGTGGTTGCTAGGGGCCATCTTCCTCACTCACGCTATTTCTTCCATTACCCTCTCACTCCCCTTCATTTATAACTTTGACAAGTCCGCTCCCATTATTTAATGTATCTTCCTAAACTCTCGCTATTTCCTCTCTTTTTCACTCACTCTGTTTCCTACCTTCCCATCACTTCGGCGTTCTTTTATATATCTGTCTGTCACCAACAACACACGAGCATGAGAACAAATATTATGAATCAGATATTCTTGCGTTCATTTATATATATGTGTGTGTGTGTGTGTGTGTTCTATATATAAATATGTATATATAATGTATGTGTGTGTGTGTGTTCTATATATAAATATGTATATATACAAAGTGTATATATCTATTTATGTATATTAAATTTTCATACTTTTTCATAGTTATATATATTTTAAAACAAATTATAAATATAATTTAATAATTTTTATTTTAATTTAAATAATTTAAATTTTCAATTTTATATTTTTTCTATATCATACTTTTTTTTTATGTTTTGTTTTTGGTTTTTCACGTTTGATTTGCCTATTAGTGGTTTTATCTATATATATATAAAGTCCGTTTTCTGTGCTAGCACGGGTTGGACAGTGTGACCGGGGTCTGGGAAGCCAGGAGGCTGCACCAGGCTCCAGTCTGATTTGGCAGTGTTTCTACCAGTAGATGACCTTCCTAACGCCAACCACTCTGTGATTGTAGTTGGTGCTTTTTACGTGCTGAAAGGAAGCAACAGAAAGTAACAACCACACTCTCACCCGCGTGTAGAGCGTGTCACCTTCAGCCAGTATATATATATATTTGTTGTGCAGGATTTTTTATACCTTTTCATGGTATGGTGGGACAGAAGGCTTAAAGAACACCTAACACAGAATTCCATACTCATGAACATGTACTCTTGCTATGTTGATGATATCAACATAGTGGTATGGGCACCCCCACAAGACAGTACTGTTGAAATAGAAATAGAAACTAATACTATGGAGAGCATCCAGCAAATAGCCAACTCCATCCACCAGGGTAAGGTCACAATAGACTACCCCACTAAACACCCCAACTGGCTAGAAACTGTGAATAATAAAACCCAAATCCTTCATTCGTACTATGCCAAACCTATGGCCTCCAAATACTTGACCCACGGAACTCAGCCATTGCGGGCAATGCCAAAATTCAATATTTTGATGGCAGACCTTGTCAGAATAATGCGAAATGTGTCCCGCATGTGCGAGCCTACAGAGTTAAAGAGACACATAAACATTTCATTCACCGCATGCAGTTCTCAGATTACAGTCATAAAGAAAGGATCAGAGTATACAAGGAGCCATGAAGAAATTTGATAATATATTAGTAATGATAGGAATGGGATTTGCCCACTCTATAGGAGCAAGTCATGGAACACTATAGAAAGGACAAAGAAGAAAATAGGGAAGGCCAACTTTGTATGATAGCCATAAATACCAGTGTCATGTTCGTTGACACCACCCTAGAGGTGAACTGGCGTACCGCTTAGAAGGACCCTAGACAAACGTAAGCTATGGATTAAGGTTGTTGTTGAAAAGCCAGGCAACCCTATCAAATCCATATTGGTAGAACCTACCCTTTAGTAGAAACCCCCCCTGTACGGATAGTACTGTACTGTGTGTAGATTTAGCCCACAAACAAACTGTAAAGCCAGAATGTAGTCTATTGTATAAGATGTATAGAGGGATGATGCAGTAACAAGACAACGACATACGTAGGGGAAACGGCATGAAGCATAGGAGAGCGGGTAAATGAACATTGGAGAGAACTTAAGGAAGGAAGGAAAGAGCTCATCGATTCTATACCAACACGCCGAGCAGGAATACGGGGGATCAATCAACAACATAGAGGTTAAAAATCTTGTCCACACATAGAACAGATGCAACAATCAGACAAATTACGGAAGCTACACACATAATAGACGATAAACCTAGCCTGAATAGGAAACTGGAGTGGAACACTAGCACACACCACAACATATGACAGAAGAGGATCCCCATAAACTGGTTACAATATAAACAAAACCAAAAACATCATAAATAAAATACACAGATAAATAAACAAATAGAAATAAATAACTATATAGGTTTTTTTTTAATTTTTAAAATTAAAAAATTTTTTTTAAATGTTTTATTATTATTATTATTACTAGTATTGTTGTTATACATACATACAAACATACGTAATAATGATAATAATAAGTGGATGTAAACATGAGCAAAATAAAAAAAAGAATAACAAATTACACAAATGTATATAAACAGAAGATACAAATATTACAGGCATCCCCCCCACACAAACACACAAACTAAACATAGACGCACATAGAGATATACGCAGGCGCAAATGAAGACACATACAATAGAAATACAAAATAAGGAGAGACACAAATCAGAAAGAATTAAGCAAAGGACCACTGATGCGGTCACATGAGTGTGACGAAATAACTCTGGCCGAAATAAGATTAAGATTAATGTAAAAAATAAATAACACTGAAGCAAAGTAACACCAAATATATAGTGCGTGTGTTTTTATTGGCTAAACTGGCAAAATGACCATTCCGAAATACAACATTATATATATATATATACTTATATGTATGTCTTTGTGCATATGTATGTATATATATATATATATATATGTATAAATACATGTATGTACATATGTATATATAAGGTTAATCCAAACGGGAAAACAGAAAAAACAACAACACGTGGAACAATTAAAGTATTATTATTATTAGGCCCTCAGGAAAAAGGGAAGAAGGAGGGTATGACGTTTCGAGTGGAGCTCTTCGTCGGAAAAAAATAAGAGAAGGAAGAAAGAAAGATCCCGATGTGGGCGAACGGAGGGGGAAAAAAAACGCGACTGGTTTTTATGTATATATATATATTAATAAATAAAACATATGCATATATATATACATATATGTACGTACCTACCTCTACATGTATATTACACGCATATATGAGTACAGGACACCAAAAAAAAGTTCGAACACAATGAGAAACGAAAACATAGAACAAACCCAAGGAACTGGACATTTTTCTTAAACAACAAAAAAAATAGAGTACAGGACAAATAACACAAGGAAAAAACCCCTTCTTCAGTCGCCATGGTTTCATCTACTCCACGTTACGAAGGTGAAGGCGAGACGTGTCTTCGATAGAAACTTTCCTTCCTGCGAAAAGCAAATCAAATAAAACTTGAGATCTTTTTGCAGAGGGGTAAAAATGGTAACAAAAACAGAACAGTAATGACAGTACAAAATATAAGCAGTAAAAGACAGGACAAGGAAAATAACAAGACAAGAAGGGCTGTTAAGCCGAAAGAAAAAAAGTATTACGAACGCTATTTCTGTGAACAGCGAAGGAGGCAAAGAAAATTGCCGTCCACACCTCAAGAAGGTGGCAAGTCTCTCGTCGCAGGTTAACGGCAGGAGGGAGGAGGAGGAGTAAGAGAAAGGGAGAGAAGAAAGGGGAATGGTTGTGAGGAAACTGGAAAGAATGAAGAATGAGAGAGGGAGAAACAGTTAAGTAGAAGAAAAGGAAATCAAAGAATGAAGGCTGAGAAAGGGAGGGGACAGAAAGGTTAAGAGTGCGCATCAAAATTAATATCAAGGACAATCTTACTTAGAAAGGGATGCGTGCGTTCCGTCATATAATATATTAATAAATAAAACATATGCATATATATATACATATATGTACGTACCTACCTCTACATGTATATATACACGCATATATGAGTACAGGACACCAAAAAAACGTCGAACACAATGAGAAACGAAAACATAGACACAAACCCAAGGAACTGGACATTTTTCTTAAACAACGCTCCAGCATGGCCGCAGTCAAATGACTGAAACAAGTAAAAGAGTAAAAGAGTAACAACAAAAATAGAGTACAGGACAAATAACACAAGGAAAAAAACCCTTCTTCAGTCGCCATGGTTTCATCTACTCTACATTTCGAAGATGATATATTTATATATAATACACACGTATATGTATGTATGTGTATACGTATGTATCTATATATAGATATGTATGCATATGTATATGTGTGTATATGTATATATATATACATGTATGTGCATGTGTGTGTGTGTGTATATATATATGTAGATATGTATGTATATATATGTGTTAAATAGCGCATGGCAGCCTGTTTCAATTTTCACGTATTCGCTCTCTCACATATGTGTGTTTGTGTATATATACTCGCACTGCCCTAAATGGTTGAATGTATGTGGGTATGTGTGTGTGTGTATATATATATATATATATGTATGTATATAATGTGTGTGTGTGTGCATACACATTGTGCAAAGTCCCCTCTCAACGCAAAGTAACGTGGTGGTGTACCAATGTAGTTGACATGGTCATTAGGGAAATGAAACAGGCATGAAAGGACTGGAAGAATGCTGGTAGCAGGGAATTGTATCAGACTGGCTGAAGGGAAGCCAGAAAGGAAGCAGATAAGAAAATATTTGCCAATGTTCTGCGTTGTGAGAGCCAAAGGCTTGCGGTTTTTCATGTTGCAAGACAGTGTGTTAGAGAGAATTATAGTCACATAGGAGAGAAATGTGTCCGCATAGATGACGGCTCATGTGCATTTAACGAGGCTGCAAGGAGAGAGACTTGGAGACACCACCATGAAAGGTTGCTAAATGAAGAGAATGAATGGGAGAAAGAGTTTGCCGAATGTCGACCGAACAGAGGGACCAGCTAGCTGAATTGACAGTATCTCAGTAGATAAAGCAATTAAGGGTATCAAGACAGGGATAGCCCCCAGCCCATCAGGAATCACCAGAGATGCCTACAATATCTGGTGGTGTTGGCTATACTAATCACCAATATAGTCAACCAGGTGATACATGAAAGAGTCATACCCAATGATTGGTGATGCTTTAGATACAAATAATTGCAGCAGTATCAAGTTCTTGCATCAGGTAATGAAAGTAACAGAGAGGGTCATAGCCCAACTAATTAGGGAGAGGGTCAGTCTAGATGAGATGCAGTTTGGGTTTGTGCCAGGGAAAAGCACCACTGATGCTATATTTCTGGTAAGACAACTGCCGGAGAAATACCTAGCCAAAGATAAATCACTGTTCCTGGCTTTTGTTGACATGGGTCCCCTTATCCCTTATCTGGTGGTCAATGAGGAAACTTAGGGATAGATGAATTTTTAGTGAAAGCTGTACAAGCCATGTACAGGGATGCTATCAGTAAGGTGAGCGTTGGCGACGAGTACAGTGAAGAATTCCGGGTAGGGGCAGGGGCCCACCAAGGATCAGATCTCAGCCCCATCTTATTCATCATAGTTCTCCAAGCAATAACAGGAATTCAAGGCTGGATGCCCCTGGGAGCTTCTCTGTATTGATGACCCTGCTCTAATTGCTGAGTCAGTATCAAAACTAGAGAAGTTTTCTGAAAGTGTAGCTGCTAGAGTACATGCGTAGGCTTGCAAGGAATGAAGCCAGTATGCTCTGTTGGATGTGTAATGTCAGTGTTCAACTGGACTTGAAACAATGATGATGATGTATGTATGTGTATATATAAATATATATATATGCACGTATATGCATGTGTATATATATATGTATACGTATGTATATATATACATGTTTATATATGTATATATATACATATACGTATGTATATATATACATGTTTATATATGTACATATATACGTATGTATATATATACATGTTTATATATGTATATATATGTGTATGTGTGTATATATATATCTTATGTGTAGATGTGTGTGTGTGTGTATATATATATATGTATTAAAAAGCAGCAGAAACATCACAAAAACTGTTACTCAGATTCATGTTCCCATTTGTCAGGAATGTATATATATATATATATATGTGTATGTATATATATATAATATATATATATATGTATATGTGTATGTATATGTATATGTGTATGTATATATATATGTGTGTATATATATGTGTATGTATATATATATATATGTGTATGTATATATATATGTGTATGTATATATATATGTGTATATATATATGTGTATGTATATATATATATGTATATATATGTGTATGTATATATATATGTATATATATGTGTATGTATATATATGTATGTATACATATATATCTCTTTTAGTCTGTCGAGCAAATCGATGCCAGGACCTACTCTTCGTAAGCCTGGTACTTACTCTATCGGTGTCTTTTGCCGAACTGCTAAGTTACAAGGATGTAAACACACCAGCATTGGTTGTCAAGCAATATATATATATATATGTATATGCTTATATATGTATGTGTATATATATATATGCATAGGTATACAGATACGTATGTTTATATATGTATGTATATATATTTATAGATATATATCTGTATGTGTGTATTTTTTCTATGTTTCTTTATATATTTATACATATATGTTTGTGTATATATACCTATCTAGATATATCTATGTATACAGATATGCGTAGATCTAAGTTTTTTTAAATATATACGTGGTGTGTGTATATATATATATATATATATATATATACACACACATATATATATAATATATATATATATATGTAAACCTATCTATTTTCATAATATATGTCTGAGGGCCACTTCTATTTGTAGTAGTCATCTTAGACATGCCCACAGTCAGTCAGACACCCGCTGTAAGTCACTACGTCGATGATACAAAAGTTATCAGTGTCAACAAATATCCTAATGTCATAAACCTGCAGACTGACCAAAATGCAATATAGAAGTGGGCAGAGCAAATCAATATGAAATGTAATGCTGATAAATTTCAAGCACTGCTCTTTAAAATCAAAAATGCTCCACAACCTGGCTGTACTGAGATTTCAGAGTCACAAACAGTGAGAGACCTGGGCATTAGTATGTGTAATGATACATCATTTCATAAACCATTGTGAAGTTGGCAGCAAATTGCAGACAACTGGCGCGATCGATATTCTGAACATTCAGAACAAGACATCAGGAATTAATGTTGACTCTATGGAAGACCTTTGTCTTCAGTTGCTAGACTCCTGCTCTCAGCTGTGGTCACCACACAGTGTGAAGCTAAGAATGGAGCTTGAAGCACTCCAACGTCACTACACTAAAAAAATTGCTACAGTCCAACAGATGAGCTACAGGGATAGGCTGAAAGAAATACAACTCTACTCCCTAGAGCACAGACGTGATATATGTAATGATTTACAGGTGGAAGTACTGGAAGGACTAGTACCTAATTTTGGCACTAAGTGTTATATGAATGCTTGTACTGGATGCCACTGCATAATACCATAGGTACCGTCCAGTGCATCTAACATAAGAACCAGGTACTGCAATAGTCTAGGGTTCAGAGGACCACAGCTCTTCAATGCTCTGCCAAAACAATTAAGAAACGTACCCGATATAGATTTGGAAAACTTCAAAAAGAAACTCGATGCTCTCCTTTCCACAATACCAGGCGAACCAATGACTTGACATGAGGCACACTTGAAGGAAGCAGTGTTAAATTCCCTCATATACCAGACAGGCCATCGGCAATTTTGATGGGATTGCAATAGTCAGAGGAGAGGAACCATGGAAAGATTGTGTCTCGGTACTAAAATAGTGAGAAATGGTGCTCCAGCATGACCACAGCCACATGGCTGAAACATATAAAAGTGTATATATATTATATATATATATATATATATATATGCATATTCATTTATATATGTATATATAAATGTATACCAATATGTATTTAAATGTATTCATATCTGTAATTATATGTGTGTGTATATATATGTATATATATAAAAATACATTGGTATATGTACATATATAGGTACAGGAGTAGCTGTGTGGTAAGAAGCCTTCTTCACAACTGGTCCAGTCTCATTGCATGGCTCCTTGTGCAAGTGTCTTCTACTATTCCATAGATTTCATTGACAGAAACTGAAAGAATCCTGTCATATGCATATACATGTATATGTATATCTACCTATCTATCTATCTATCTATATGTTGTGTATATATAGATATAGATATAAATACGAATTTTAATGGAAATAAAGCTCCAGTATATAGTACAACTGTTTTCCTTTATATGAGGAATTATATATATATATATATATATATATATATATATTTATTTAATGTATACTTATGATTCAAATATATATATTTATTTCCTTATTGCCCACAGGGGACTAGCAAAGACAGACAAAGGGATTAAGTTGATTACATTGGCCCTAGTGTGTAACTGGTACTTATCTAATCAACCCCGAAAGTATGAATGGCAAAGTTGATCTCGATGGAATTTGAACTCAGAACGTAACGGTAGACGAAATACCACTAGGCAGTTCGCCCAGCATGCTAATGATTCTGCCAGCTCACCGCCCTAAATAATACGTATATTATATGTGTGTGTGTGTGTGTGTATATATATAATATATAATATATATTATATATATATATATATACACACACACACCATATTTATTTAGGGCAGTGAGCTGGCAGAATCATTAGCATGCCGGGCGAACTGCCTGGTGGTATTAATATATATTATAATATTTATATATATGATTATGGTTATCATTGGTTTAGTTGAGAGACAAGTAAGTTTGGCCTAACCTGGAGAAAGTTAATTCGACTTAAATAGTGTTTCGTGGAACCAATTAATGACATAGGGTGTGGTATGCCTTTACATATACATATATAAACAGGAATAGAAAGACTGCCATCCAAACGGTTTTCTGTGAGCCAATTGATAGTCCTCACTTTCTTGATAAATATTGGTTTCATTATTTGTTTAGTCATAAACTCTTTTTTAAAGAAACATGGAAGTAGTCCAACTAGGGGAAGCACTTTATATTTTACCTTCTCTTCAAAGCAACATAGCGATTTCAATTCAGCAGCCAATCTGTTACCTTTGCATTACGTGTGTGTGTGTAACAGTGTGATGATGTGTGTGTGTGTGGGGTCATCGCAAACAATAAATGAAATGAAAAAATCATATACATAAAAGGGCATAACTACAGATGTTTACAACCCTGACTTTGTTGCCTGATAACATCCACAAAAATGGATACTTTTTTAAAAAAATTTTCTTCAGATACCGCTTAGATATTTTGGCTTCAGAGTATATAGGGATTTATGGAAAAGAATTTTTCTGAGGGGTGGAGAGAGGAGTTTGGGAAAATTCATGCAATCCAACTTTTTTTCCTCATAACTTCCAGGAAATGGGTATTTTTTAATGAAAGTCTATATAAATGCCTTTGAAACAGCATAGATTATGATTATAAAGAAATCTGGGGAAAATGTTTTTCCATATTAGCGAGACCAATACTACACTGTTTTGATGGGGATTTCCCCCTTTTGTTTAAACCACAGCTTCCTAAATGATGGTTTGGGGGCGCATCTTTGTATGAGAATTGGTTTTTGGACCCCCCCCCCCCCCTTCCCATCATCATACTGGACCTATTTTGGCCAATTTTTGTGGTACTTCAAATCCATGGGAGGAGCTTTTTCAATAAACAAAAGAAATTGTTAATATTTTAAGAGGGAAAAGTGAGACAATTCTCCACATTTGTTTATCACTCTTGCATGTATTGATGTATTTTAATATTTTTATCCCCATGAATACATTTATGTGCTAAAGGAAACAAAATTTGAAAAATTAGAAATTTTTTTGCAACCACACACTCTGACCTTGATTGTTTCTGTTTATAAATTAAAATACTGAAGAGCTTCAGAAGGTCGTTGCTGACATTTATCTACTGTGATTAAAAGAGTTACGTGAACAATAATTCATTTTAATAGCAAAATTTCTGTTAGAAAATGTTTTTGCTTACACTCTTTGATTGAGGTGGGGGTAAAAATTTAGATTACAATTACTATTCCATGATTGGACAATGTGTGTGTTACTTTTGGCATCAACACTCTATAAAATGCTTAATGGGAGAAAAATATTGAAAAGACATCAATACGTGTGAGAGTGAGGGTGATTTGGGTTGTGCTAGAAACACCTGCCAAACTTCCCTTGAATTGTTCAATATTTACAATTTGTTTTTCTTTTTTTTTTTACTGATATGGCTTATATGGTTTTTAATAAAAAAAAGCGGGGTGGCTAGAAACAGTCGATCTTTGTAAGGCTTATAGCATTCCAAAACAGCTATAACAACAATATGACTTTTTTCTTACAAAAATTATATTGGTATATTAAAAATCAGCCAGAACTCCCTTGAATTGGTCACCTTTTATTCTGAAAATATTTACAATTTTGCTTGGTTTGGGTTGCTAACACAGAATCACTTAAGAATTATACCAGTATATGAAAAAAATGTCATTTTATCAAAAATATTTAACAAACTTCAGAAACTGATAATATTAAAATTGTGCCTTGTTATACAGCTATTGAAAATCTCACCTGCAACAAATTAATATTGTTTACTATTAAACATTAAAATCTACTTTGCAGTGAATGAAATGGATGTTTAAATTTGTGAAAAATTGGATGCAGTGAATGTAAGGAATATCTAAATATGCAAAAAATTAAGAGTTCAAAATTCACAGATCAAAATTATAAGAAATTTCTTAGAACATGAAGTTATAGAAATACTTCCTTTAATGATTACTTTCTTTATTAGTTTTAGTAACTGTTACATACCTAATTGATACACAGCTTTCTCTTATAACATAGATGCATATATATATATATATATATATATGCATCTATCTATCTATCTATCTCTCTCTCTCTCTCTATATATATATATATATATATATAAATTTATAAAAATAAGGATAACATCGATATTTAAATACCGAACTTATCAAGTGGCCAGCATGGAAATAAAAACCTTCTATGGTAATAATTAAAATTATAAATTAGGGTATCTAACCGATACCACCATGCTAGAAATAGCAGTCAAAACTTGACTCTAAAACCACATAAAATGTTCATACACCAGCTGGAGAGAAGACGGAGAGACAAAATAAACTAGCAAAATATTACTGGATAATTCCATTGATATCAAGAGTAAAATTAATTAACTAACTAGTAATCAATAATTTCACCAAGTAGAATTCGGCATGAAAAGGGACTTAAGTAATATTTTATAATTAGGGTTCAGCAAAGATTTGCTTTACCACATACCGAAGTTTAGAAATAGCAGCCAGAGAACCTTAGCTATTTCCTCTACTTTTGTTACTATTTGTTATTATTGATAATATGTTTATATATATATATATATATATATATAAAATACAAAAATGGGACAAGAACAGAAAACATCCAGACGGTTAGGTGATACGAAAAAGGGACAAAAAAATACATTCAGATAGACAATACAAAGAAAACAAAGATGGGTCATTCGGAGATTTCTATCCTCAGTTGAGTTCCAGATTAGCTTTGCAATTTTGACTGGTTATACTCGAGATTGCTCCAATCTGGCCAGCCCCAAGGAAAAACTGAGAGCATTAGATTCCTTGGAAGAAAGCAGTGGTGTACGTAAACAAGGATGGAAAAAAACGGAGAAATGTTATGCGAATACAAATGCAAATAACAGGACATAACAACAGGTGTCTTTCGACTAAGGACGAATTAAATTAAGCTGGCGTGTGTTGAAGTAAAGCTTTATGGCAGGGACATAAGATTAGACAGACACAGGGAGGAATATAGTTGTTGTATGGATGGTAGTTGAACCAAGAAAGAAAGGTCAAGCTTGGCCGAACACCAGTCACATGGGGAGAGAAGAGAGAGGTAGAGGCAGAGGGATACAAATGGTTGCTGGCAGGTTTCTGGCTAACTTGAAGTTCTTTTGCCAGTTCTCGAGTGGGATCACATGGATCTTTCTCAGTGACAGTCTCTAATTAACTGTCATTGATGACAGACAGGCTTCCACTATACTTGTGATCTTCAAAGCTCAGGACTCCACTGTGAAATCATTTGATCCATTTTCAAGCTGATCACTCAATGTCATTTCATCAGCAAATGTTTCGTTGATATCACGAGCAGACTCCACTGCTTAACATCCTTTTTTCAAGTTGAATAGCAGAATTGCTCAAATATTGTGCTTTCAGTGTTCCATTTCAGGTGATAGTAACAACTGTGAAAAAATATCAATGTTAAATTATTGATGCATTTGGGCAAGCCTATGTCTGTATTAGGAGCCAATTGCAAAAAAATGTTTAAAGAAAATTCAAAAGATTGCAAAAATCTGGTTCTTCATGGTTCAAAATGTTGTTTACTATTAAACAATAAAATCTACTCTGCAGTGAATGAAATGGATGTTTAAATTTGTGAAAAATTGAATGCAGTGAATGTAAAGAATAAACAGGGAGACAAAATAGAAAATGGTTTAGTGGCTAGCAATTTATCGTGGCAAATGCCAGGCAGTGGTGTCACACAGGATAGCTAGGAAGAAGGGGAGATAATAAAGTAGTGGTGGTCCCAAAATGAAGGTGAGAGTGTGTATGTGCATGTGGAAGGGGGTTGATGACATTGAGGTGTGCATCTGTACGTGTGTGGATTATGGTATAGGTGCTAGGAAGTGGTCAGTGCTAGTGTGTATGGTGGGGAATCAAGGAAGGTAGGTTGGGGTGGGTTAACAAGGGAGGGGGTGATGATGAAAGGAGAGGGTAGAAGGGAGAATGTGGGTGGGAGTGAAAGAGGAAGTAGTTGTCAGAGCAAGAGAGGAGAGATGGGTGGGAGAAGTTTAATGCCTGCTCACGGCGAAGACAGGAGTCCAGATGGCCCTGTGCATGGACAATCTAAACACAGACAGGTGTTGTAAAGAGTGACCAATAGAGTGGAAATGGCGTGAGACTGGAGTGTTGTTGCCGACTCTGATGTCTTTGGTGTGTTCCGTGAACCAGTCAGCCAAGCAGCTTCCCGTTTGACCTATTTATAGAGAAAGACAGAGCAGGAGATACAGTAGATGACATTGCTAGAAGTGCAGGTGAAGGAGTCAGTGATATGATAGGGTTGATGATGGGTGCCTGTGAGGAGGGTGGTGTTGGAGAGGTAAGGGCAAGTGTGGCAGCGTGGGTGGGAGCAGGGGAACAAGCAAGGTTGGGAGGTTGGGTTAGGGAAGAAGTTGAGGTATGAGTGTGTGTTTGTAGTGGATGGAGGTGGTAACAGTGGAGTGATGAATGCTGACCAAAATGTCAAGAAAGACGACTGACAGGAGAAGTGGAGGGCAAGATGGAAAGATTTGACAAAAGAATGTAGTTATTTGCAGGAGAGTGAGGTCACATCAATATAACAACCATATAGTTTAGGAGTGGGACCAGTGAAACTTGAGAATATTTGGGTCTCAACATAGCCAACAAATAGGTTTGCATAGTTGGGGCCCATTCTCATTCCCATGGCCAATCCTGAGTCTTGCTGGTAAAAATCACCTGCGAACGAGAAGCAGTTAAGTGAGAGGACAAGTTCGGTCAGACGAAGGAGTGTGGATGTGTCAGGTTGGGAGTTGGGTCGAAGGTCAAGGAAATGTTGGAGCGTACACTGCCCCTATGCTTAGTGGTACAGACCAAATCTGTGTCTGGTGCAAAGTCTCTTCCAGACCAATGGTAATGTGATGGTGGGTGAATACCATAGACAGGGCCATTGGAGCAAAGAAACACACCTGTAAGAGTTGGGGCAGCAGGGAACAGTATCAAATAGCCAGAGTGGAAGCTAGGAAACAAGTATATCTAGCCAAGGGAGAAGTAGAAAATTAGGAGTTTGCCTATGTTCAGCATTGAGAAACAACAGACTGAAGTATTTCGGATTGCAGGAGAGTGTGTGCAAAAAAATTGTTATGTCATAAGAGAGAAATGTGTCCACATGGATGATGGTGCACTTGCTTTTAATGATTCTGCAAAAAAAGAGGCTTAGAGATGCCATTATGAAAGACTGCTGAACATGGAAATTGAATGGGAGGGGAGTTTGCCAAATGTTGACTCAGCTATCTGAATTGACAGTACCCTGGTAGATAAAGCAATTTAGGATATGAACACAGGGAAAGCCCCTGGCCCATCAGGAATCACTGTTGAGACACTCTTCCTTTTATGGCAAAATATGCACCTGATTCAATAAAATTATGGTGGTTACTCTGATTACTATGTATAAAATGCAAAATATTTTAGTTTTTGTAGATCAGGTAGACATAATTCACCCCTGCCTTTCAATTTCAGTATTTAAGCTATGCATAGTACTGCTGTAGTACACATGCTATGTACACCCCTACAACACCATTTTCTTTACATGCTATAAATGCAGGGGTAAACTGCCTTTTGTTTCTTTTTTGGTTGTTTTACTACATAAAGGTCTCCAACTGCCTACCCTGAGTAATTACTGATATATACACACACACACACATATATACACGACACTGCTGTCCGCCATCCCATGGTCTCATGGGCCTACACCCTCAGGGTTGGCACATTGAAAAGTAGGTCTGGTGAGATTGTTGAGATGCTTAAATGGAAACATGTAGATTTGTGCTGCATCCAAGAAGTAAGGTGGAGTGAAAGTTCTGCAAGATTCCTCACAGGCAAAGAACATAGATATGAGATATTCTGGGCAGGGAACACTGATGGGGTCGCGGGCGAGGGTATACTTCTTGCAGAGAAATGGGTTGATAAGGTAATCAAGGTAGTAAGAGTCTGATAGAAGATAGATTAGTGCTGCAACATGGTTTAGCTATCAATTATCTCAGCCTATGGAGGCTATGGTTTTGGTCCCCGCAATGAGGAGGGAACCAGGCTGCTGGAGTTCTGCAATGCAAATGATCCTATGGTTTGCCATACTAACTTCAGGAAACCTGCCAGTCACCTAGTTACCTACCGATCTGGTGACACACTAGTCAAATTGATTACATCCTCGCCAGGAAACAGGAATGATGCCTATATATAAAAGCCAAAACCTTCCCAGGTGAAGAATGCACTCCACAACATAGATTAGTTGTGAAATGGATGCCCAGAAGATGATCAGCATAGAGTTGAAAGGTCTGGAAGCTTAGGGATCCTGCAAATGGACAGAGATTTAGAGATATATTACTCAAAGCTTTTGACAGAATAGAGGGGGATATAGCATCACATGATGTGGAAGACAGCTGGAGGTTTCTGCAGGACATGTTGAGGGCTACTGACCGATCTGTGGATGGTGCAAAGTCCCCTCTCAACTTTGGTAGTCATTGCAGAAACTAGAGATAGATGAGTGGTTAGTGAGAGCTGTACAAGCCACGTCTAGAGATGCTGGCAGTAAGGTGAGGGTTAGAAATGATTACACTGAAGAATTCCAGGTAGAGGTAGGGATTCACCAAGGATCAGTCCTCAGCCCCTTCTTATTCACTGTAGTCCTCCAGGCAATATTAGAGGAATTCAAGACAATGCCCCTGGGAGCTTCTCTATGCTGATGGCCTTGCTCTAATAGCTGAGTCACTATCTGAACTAGAAAAGTTTCAGGTGTTGAAGCACTGTCTAGAATCGAAGGACCTTAGAGTCAATCTAGCAAAAACCAAAGTATGGAGGCAGACAAACTACAGATCCCCTCAGTAGAAAAGGCATGGTTAGAAACTCCATAAGATGTACCCAGTGTAAGCTATGGACATATAAGAGGTGCTGCAATATCAAAGGAAGGCTGACTGGGAAGATTGTTTTTTATGTGGCAAATGCTCAGGGGCAATAAACACTGAAAATGTGCAGAAAACAGCTTCTGTCACATTCCGGTGAGAAAAACTAGAAGTAATTGATAGCTTCTGTTACCTAGGTGACCAAGTCAGTAGCAGGGGTGGATGCTTAGAGAGTGTAGCTGCTAGAATAAGAATAGCCCGGGCTATTCTTATTCTACCTTTGCTGGTGACAAAGGACCTCTCGCTCAGAGTAAAGGGTAGACTATTTTGCATGTATGCAAACAGCCATGCTATACGGCAGTGAAACATTGGCCATGACTGCTGAGGACATGCGTAAACTTGCAAGGAATGAAGCCAGAATGCTCTGTTGGATGTGTATACATGACAGTGTAAGCGCTCTGAGAGAAAAGTTGGATTCAAGAAACATCAGATTGAAGCCTAGTGCAGCCTTCTGGCTTGCCAGTCCTTAGTTTAACTGTCCAACCCATGCCAGCATGGAAAGCAGATGTTAAACAATGATGATACACACACACACACACAAATATATGTATACATTAATGTATATATTTGTATACATTATGTGTGTGTGTATATATACACATATATGTATACATGTATATATCTCTCTCTATCCGCTCGGTCGAAGTCAACTCTTGGTCATGTGTTGAATATGGATGAGGACAGCTGTGTGGAAAAAGTGTCACACCCTAGCAGTACAGGGAACCTATGGAAGAAGTAGAACTAGGAAGACCTGGGATGAGATAGTGAAGCACAACCTTTGAACATTGGGCCTTACTGAGGTGATGACAAGTGACTGAGACCTTTGGAGATATGCTGTGCTTCAGAAGACTTGGCAACCCGAGTGAGATCATAAATTGTGGCCTATGCCAGTGGGTGTAACCAGCTCATTTAAGAGTACCCTTCAATTATTGGGCAATAAGCTGTGCTTGCAAAGACCTGTTGAGGCAAGTGTAGTCGTTGTTCTGGGCGATGGCAGTACTGCCTGATTGGCATGTAAAATGCACCATTCGAGTGTGGTTAATGCCAGTGGTGCCTGACTGGCAATCATGCTGGTGGCATGTAAAAAGCAGCATTCGAGCATGGTCAATGCCAGTGCCACCTGACTTCTCTCGTGCCGGTGGCATGTAAAAAGAACAATTAGAGCATGGTTGTTGCCAGTGTTGCCTGACTGGTTCCCATGCCAGTGGCACGTAAAAAGCACCATTCAAGTGTGGGTGATGCCAGTACCACCTGAGTGGCCCTCGTGCTGGTGGCACATAAAAAGCACCCATTACACTCTCGGATTGGTTGGCGTTAGGAAGGGCATTCAGCTGTAGAATCTTTCCCAGATTGGATTGAAGCCTAGTGCAGCCTTCTGGCTTGCCAGCCCTTAGTCGAACTGTCCAACCCATGCCAGCATGGAAAGCAGATGTTAAACAATGATGATACACACACACACAAATATATGTATACATTAATGTATATATTTGTATACATATATGTGTGTTTGTGTGTGTGTATATATACACATATATATGTATACATGTATATATATCTCTCTCTATCCGCTCAGTCGAAGTCAACTCTCGGTCACTCGTTGGATCAGTGTTCTAGTCAGTTCTATCCTGGGCCGCTTCCTTCAGATTGGCCATGTCCATTCCGGTATCACTCCTGATGGTGTATACATACATACATACATATATATATATATCCATACATACATGTATATAACTGTCTTAGAGATTCAAACATTTCACTCTATCTAATCTTGGATATTGAAGTTATTTCCAGTATTTTGAATAGGGACTAATTAACAACACCACACTTATTTGCTTTGAGACTGAATTTTTTCAAACCCTCTAAGTTATTTGTAAAGGGTATTTAATTTACTGGACATTGTTTTTGTGTGCTAATAAATAATAAAGATTTATATCATCACAAATTTCTTTTGCAAACGTAACTTTGCAGTGGCAAGGTTATATGTATATATGTACGTATATGTATGTTATTGATTAAAGTGTTCAGTGTTATATGAATATATGTAAGGTGCGTGTTCAGATATATATTCCTCTCATATTTAATATATACAATACAATTTGTTTACATGTTTGAATATACTCAAGTCTTTTGTATATTTACATTTGTATTCAATTTTCATTTTCTAAATTTAATGTTTCTCATATATAATTCTATACAATTCTCTATTCCCAGTCTCTTCAAATTTCTTCTCAGCTAAGCGGATTGCTTACTGAATCTCAGACCATACCAATTCAGCAAACAGCTGTTCAAGCACAGTCTCAGAGTCATCAACCAATTGCTGCACCACAAACTCTTCCAACTCTTCCTTCAACAAGCCAACAGCAAGCAGTCACACTGCCACAACAACACCAGCAGCAAGTCCAGTTACAACAACCCATGGCTCTACAACCACAACAGCAAGCTATGCAACCACAGCAACCTCCATCACAACAGCAACAACAGCAACAGACAGTGCAACAACCACCACAAGTTTCTCAACAGTCTCAACAGCTGAACTCCTTACAGTCTCAATCTCAACAACAGTCCCAACCACAAAAGCCACCTACACCACAAGCCCAGCCACAGCAACAACACACTCCTAAACAACAACCTTTATCACAACCTTCAACACCACAGTCAAATACACCTCAAAAAGTCTTGCCTCCTGTTCAGCAAGGAGGTACTGGACAAAAAGCTCTTACTCCACAAATGCCTCAACCTCTAACACCGAAGCAGCAGCAGGTTCAACAATCAAACCAGTCCATGCCTGAAGTTATGTCAAAAGGAAAACAATTACCTGTATGTATTATTAAAATTATTTAAGTTTTGATTAGTTTTAACTTCTAGATGCAAATATTTTTGAGAAATTAATTTTTTGTTTTTGCTATAGTAGTAAATTTTGATGAAACACTTTGCATTGCTAGGTGTTAACTTTTTTTTAAACTTCATTTTCAGGATTCTGTTGACCATCCCTTACCAGAGTTAAAAGTGAAACAAGAATCAGGATTGTGCTTGTCTGAAGCCTTGTCAACAGTAACTACGACTACAATTACAACTACGAGTGTATCTTCAGTTATGACAGCTACTACAACAGCAACTAATACAACTGTTACTCCTGCTGAAATTAAGACTGAAATCAAACCCCCAATTAAATATGAATTCATGAAAGAAGAGTTTATTAAAGAAGAGGAAATAATCAAATCAGAGTATCCAAAGCAAGATATTAAACTAGAACTATCAGATATGAAATCTGAACTTAGAGCTGACAATAAAGATGAGGCATTGACTTTACCTCAGGTAAAAGAAGAGCCTATTGAAACTACAAATCAGCAGCAGAGTCCTGAGTCTACGACTAGTGGAAATCCTGAAAATATAAACGGTGGAGACACAAAAGCTAATGCCATTGGAGGTCCATTAGCACCAACCACTCCAGGATCTTCAACTCCTCCTAAATCCAAAAAAGGTAATATTGACTTTTGTGTGCTGTATTTTTCTCTTGCCTTGATTGTTTTAAAGAAACAAATTACTTTTTGTTCTTATAAATTAAATGAATAACTAATTTAATCTCAAAATTATTTTTTAATGTTTTTAGTTTTCAAACCGGATGAACTGAGGCAGGCATTAATGCCAACATTAGAGAAACTTTATCGACAAGATCCAGAATCTTTACCCTTCAGACAGCCTGTTGATCCCAGTCTTTTGCAGATTCCAGTAAGTAAAAATGAGCAAATTGTCATTTTTTAAATAATTTTACTCTATTCTGTAAATTGTTTCTAATGTTTTATTTTTCTATAAATACATTTTATGTATGAAATAACTTAATATTTTTCCTAGAGAGAGTAAAGATCTAAATACACAGTTTGCAAAAATGTTTCATTACAATTCTATTATAAAATACAATTACTTAAAAGTAACAAACTAATCCCAAACTGTAACTAGTCGTTCCTTTGATTTCACATTTAAGAGCAAAATTTATTTTTCAAGATTTTCAAAAACTATAATTTAAAAAATGTGAAGAGAATTTATAGAAAATACTCAGTTATCATGGAAATTTATATTTCTTTTAACATAATAAAAATTTGATTTCAATGGTATTTATAAATATTGACTAGGCGTGTAATTATAAAAGAAAATTATTAGAATTCAGTTTAGAAAATGAAACATATTAAATATATTTGAAAAATTCTTGAAAATCACCTATAGAATTAAATGGTGATGATGAAGTCACATACAAATAATACAAATTTAATAGGTAAGGATATGAAAATGTTCTTTGTTATTTGGAGGGTTTCTTTTGAATAATTTCAAATACCATGAACAATATATGGATAAATTACATTTTTCTATTGTACATCTTAATGGATGTCATTAAGAATGTTGGAGGTAAGTATGTTTTATTTAACTCAATTATGTTGTTTCTGTAAATCATCTGACTTAAGTGGTTGAATTTTTTAACTAGTGGCCAACCTTCAGATCTTATTGTTTCAACATTACATATAATGGCAAAAATATGATAACTAGATATTAATAAATAAGTATTTATTACATATATAATTTTTATATTCTATTTTTATTGTTTACAGAGTGGGTCTTTTACCACGAATTGTTTAAAACATGGAACCTAGATTTTTAAATTTGATTTCATAAAGATCAATTAATTTTAATGTATGCATTGTCTGTCTGTACATGGTGAGCATGAAAATGGTTTGTGTGTGTAGAACTGGTATGTAAATGTATTTATTCAAGTTTATTTTATGAATTAAAAAGTTGTAATAGAAGGAATGAAGGATCTTGGTCCTTTTTGTATCATATTCCACTTTTGTTAATTTGTTGGTTACATTATTGTTTTCATTATTTAGTAATTTATTGGTATTATTTATTTTAATTCATTATGTTAATTTATTCAATTAGATTTGTCTTGGAAAATTGAAGGAAATCTGATTTTGTCATATCTTTCTATTCTAAGTAGGTTCTAAATTTTGGGAAGTAATGTATGTTACTGTAGAGGTATTCTTAATAATTTTTTGGGAGGGATTTTCCTGCATGCTGAAAGAAGTAATTTAAAAATAAAAAAGGTTTTTTTCTTCTTTTTTCTGCATGTTAAAGGGTGTAATATTTAAACATAAAAATAAAAGGGATTAAATAGCAACTCTTAGAATTTAACTGAACTGACAGAAATAATTGTAAATATTAAATTGAAACTTTTTTCTTTTTCCAGGACTGTGAATCCCAAGTACACCTCAGGATCATGGTCTATATATATATATATTGTGTTTAGTTCTTTAGAATATTTTTTTGTGAAAGCAGTATGAATTAGCCATATGGGGATAATGTTCTTTTACATTTATACATACAGATGCTCTCATGCAAATAAACAAAAAAAAATAACTTTAATCAAGTTAACTACCTTCCAATCCTTTAAAAATATTACATTCTTTTTTATTTACTCTTACAAATCTTCCCTTCAACTATCTGCTGTGTATGTTCCTGCTTCAGACTTTTGATCTTTGTAGCCATATCTTGAGCTTTCTTATGATTTTTGTTTTAATTGTCTTGATAATGATGGTAATAAAGTTTAAATTATCTATAAATATGTTTCTTTAGATTGTAAAACTTGCAGTTAGAATTTAAAAAAAAAATTTTAAGAGTGGTGGGGTTACATAAGAAATAGAAGGCCAGACTAAATGCTTTCAGTGCAAAGTTCTACCCTATGCTCAGAGTTCAAATCCTATTTCACTTTACAATTCATCTTTCTGAGGTCAATAAAGAATGGTTAGTCATATACTGTCACTGATTCAGGCAATTTTGAACTCCCTCCCATTTTGCAACCTAGTACCAATGTAAAAAAAGATTATTATATTACAAGTGCTGTTACGTTAAATTGCTTAATTTCTTCAGAAATGGTTTACTAAAATATGCCGTATTTTAATTTATTTATACTTAGTTTCAAGTATCATCCAACAGTCACTTCAAGAAAATATCTGAATATTAATGAATGTGAAGAGTAATTTTCAAAATTTATCTCAGTACACTTATCAAAGAATTTTTAAAGCTGATGTAAAGATTTGGGCAACTACTAAAAGCTTTATATTCTTCCTAATAATATGATTCACCAAGATTTTGTTCCTAATACTTTTTCTTTACTTACTAATGTAGGTTAATATATCTACTTTAAAGTAGTCAAAACAAAGGTTTTAAATTTTCTGCAATTCATTTAAGTATTTTATGTGATTTGTGATCTTAGTAGATTTACAACAGTTGAAAATTTATTGTAATATATTTTTCACTTTGTTTCCATTTATTGTATTTTTCTCCCATCACTCATTTCCTTTGGATCTTTCAACTACATACATATTTAAATAGAATAAATAGTTTAGTTGAAATACTTTGCTGATTTTTTTCTTTTTTTTTTTACTGACTGACCCTGGAATGTTTGTATTATTTTTTTCTCCTGGAACAGCTCCCCTGTCTAACACAAACACAGGACAAGAAATGGTGGAAACATTCTAAGGTCAGTTGGTAAACTCAAAAGAGCATATCAATTTTAAGTGTATCTATTTGAAGTACATCCATGTATAATGGAGAGAGGTGCTAGAAATCTTTGAGCCCTTATGACAGTTTTTGAGGTTGAGTATATCTGTTTATCTAGTGTCTTCACTGTTTCAAGTTGCATAAAATGTATTCTGGTTCTATTTGCTTTTTCCTTCAAGGAAATATTTAAGTTATGACTTGGAAATTTTATTGATCATACATTGTTTAATATGCTTTGTTTAAAATTAGGGATTTCTAATAAATTTCTTAAATACATACATTATTCTTTTTGGAGCTTATTTTCAAATTGCTTATGATTCTTAATTTTGCTTGGTACGTTGTGGTCAATTTTCTAGCTGACAAGTTTCCTACTTCATAGATTTAGATTTTCATTTCTTACCTAAGAAATGTTCTTCCATACATAGATTGGATTATTTTATTAAAATGGAATTTAATTTAAGTAGACAGTTGATATAAAATAGTTCACTATTTTGTAGTCTTCTTACTGTTTTCATTTTGTAGACTTTGGTATGGTGCTTTTAGTTTATTTGGTATCTGTTATAGTTTCAAAACATATATTTTTATGGCATACTATAAATCCAAAGCTTGTGGACCTGTCATGTAATGTTGAAACACTTAATGATCTGTAGAACTCATAGAAAATAACTGATCTTGCCAGACTGTTGTCAAAATACTCATTTAATGAGTATATATTAGCAGTTGGTAAAATTTTAATAATATTTAAGAAATGATATTATTAGTAATTGCTCTTTTACAGGATTATTTTATGATAATTAAGAAGCCCATGGACCTCTCCACTATAAAAAGAAAGCTTGATACAGGACAGTACCAAGACCCATGGCAGTATGTTGAAGATGTTTGGCTCATGTTTGATAATGCATGGCTGTATAATAGAAAAACATCAAGAGTTTATAAATACTGCTCAAAGGTAAGATAACAAAATATGAATTTTTAAATGCACAAATGTTTATATAAGAGTGGGATTTTGTTCTATCATACTTAATCATAATATTTTCTCAGTATCCATAATAACAGTTAATACATTTTACTTTCTATTTCAGTTAGCTGAAGTTTTTGAGGGTGAGATTGATCAGGTGATGCAATCCCTTGGCTATTGTTGTGGCCGGAAATTTGTTTTTAGTCCACAAGTGCTTTGTTGTTATGGAAAACAATTGTGTACCATTCCAAGGGATGCTGTGTATTATAGCTATCAAAATAGGTAAATTGAAATACTTTTTTATGTTATATAACTAAAATTTAAAAATCTTCATTTGTTATGTATATTAATTGCTAAATCCTCAAATTGACATATTTCACTCGCTTTATACACCTTAACCCCCATGAAAATCACTATTCTGAATGCCATCTGCTACAGTAGTATAAAATGCTTGCCATCAAAATCTATTTGTTCATCTTGAAAATCTTTCAGATTACTGTTATAATAAACACTTTCCTTGAACTATCCATGTTCCTCAAAATTCCATTAATACACTTCAACATTTATAGTCAATTTTGGGGAAGGCTTGTCATCAATCTTTTGGATTTATTCCAACTATTTTTTAACTAATTTATGGAAGTAGTTTTTCGTGAGGTTGCTTGTAATGTACATTGTGTTGATATGTGGTATTGTGTGATAATTTATTGTCTGGCACATTCATTACTTCATAATGCATTTGAAATTAAGAGTAAGAATTGAAACTTTGAAGAACTAAGATCAGAAAACTTTTAATGACTATTCATACAAACACATATACCACTGTATATATAATTTTCCTTCTGCTTTAGTAGCAACGTAGTAATACAAAACACTCATCTTTTAATTTTTTTGCACTATGGTAATATTGTGTCAATAAATTTATAAATCTACATTGTAAATTTCTTAGAATTCTTGCATCTGACTGATGTTTACTTCATTAGTCTTGTTCCTTCATTCTTTCTTTGAGAGTCATCACTGGTTCACCAGGCACACTGCTTTTTTCATGTTTTCCTTAGTCCACAATTCTATGGATATGTCTTATTGTTTGCTCATTGCAATAATTCTTTCATAGCCATAAGAGAAGACACCCTGGCTTTACCCTGTCTTTTCTTATTCTTCTAAATATCAGTAGTTATATCATTAGATTTCTAAAACATTCAACGTATCTTGAAAGAATATAGATTTCATTTCTTGAGTTATACAACATTGAAAAATCATGACTTTCTGTTAGTATGCCAGGAATATGACTGCATTTTGTATGTCATACAGTACTTGCACTGAATAAGTTCTTAACCAGCTCTACACTTCTATGGAGCCAAATAATAGCATCAATATAATATATTAGGGATACTTAAAACAGTAGAATCTTATTTAGTCTTATTTTTTAATGATTGATTTGAAATGCAAACTTAATTTTTCTCCTTTTATCTCGTATAGATATGTATATTGTGAAAAATGCTTTCAAGAAATCCAAGGAGAGGAAGTGGAATTAGCAGATGATCCATCCCAGCCTGTTACGTGAGTATGACTTTACAATTGAGATGCATTTTCTATTAAAAAAAAAAGTTAATGGCATTCTTAAGGGGAAAAAAAAAAACTTGTAGAAAATTCAAAACTTTGTTAACTGCCAAAGGCATTCAGTTAAAAAGGTAAGGAATTTTCCTAGCACCTGTCCTTCAATTCCAAACAGTTTCATTTACAGATTCTTTGAAATCTATCTTTATTTCATTAAATGTACATGTGATTGATAAATAGTGACTGATAATACTGTCATTTTGCTTTTATTCTCCCTTGTAATTGTTAATGTATATTTTAGTTTTGTTTAAAATTGTTAATCTCCCAATATTTTTCATTTTAAATCCAGTTTTCTGTTAGTTGTGATTTTCATTCAGTTCTAATGAATTCTTGGTATATTTGGTGTGTGCAATGTTTGAATTTTTTTTTTTTTTTGTTGTTTGCACTTTTAATTTACTAAAGTTGGGAAAATGAAAACAGAAGCTATAAAAAATTATGAAATATTTATTGAATGCATTTACAACTCAAAACTTCAATATCTTCACTTCATTAACTTGGGTTTTCTTATGATAAGCTAGATTTCCTCTAATAATTCAAATTTTCTTATTAGTTAGGCATTGAGAAGATTATATTTTATTAAAAAAAAAAACAAAAAATAAACTTAAAATTCAGAGGAGATGCAAATTTCAAAATTATAACATTTCATCAGTTATTTAATTTAGTTTCTATAATTTTCTTAAATGCTAAAAATTTAGTTTTACAATATTTATTTCCACCAACTCTCTCTCCCTCATGGTTTAGCTGTGTACGTAGTTTGTTATTCTCTCTCTCTCTCTCTCTGTAAGAATGGTGTGTATGTATGTGTGTTTGTGTGAGAGAGAGTGTGTGTATATATATGTCTATACGTACGTATGTGTGTGTATATATATATATATGTGTGTGTGTACTGTATTGCAGACATGTATTACACAAACTACTGGGATGAATGAGAATGATTTATAAATTGAACATTAAGTGTAGGCACATAGTCGTCTTCAGAATTACTCATAACCTTGTTAATTTTTGTGATAAAATGAATGCATTTTGTCGAGTTTGTTTATGAGTTATACGTGACCAACAAGTGAAAATATAGCAACAAAACACAATTCAAGAAATTCTTCATTTCAGGGTCTTTCTATTCATGGGTTTTCAAAAAATGCCATGTTCAAAATTATTCAAAGCCTAGTTTTACTGAGTCCAATGCCTTCCTTTAATAGTCACTAGCATAGCCTTTGTTTTTTATGACTGTTTAGAGACAATTATTGTATGATGTTGGCCCACTCTTTCCTTGGTGAAAGCCTCAAGCTAGGTCAGATTGATTGGTTTCCTAGCCATCACTCTGGTCTTCAGGTCTCGCCACAAGTTGTCAGCTATTCTAGGATGTTCTTGAACCATTTCTTCGCTACCATGGTGGTATATTTCAGATTATTGTCCTGCTGGTGGCCGAGTTGGAGTTTTTCAGTGAATTCCTTCGTGTTTTCATCAAGGATCCTGATGTAATCCTCCTTTCTCATGATTCCTTAGAACTTGTCAAGTTCCCTGTGACACTGAAAGAGAAGCATCCCCATAGCATTGTTTCCACCACCATGCCTGATGGTGGGCACAATGTTCTTTGGCTTGTATGTTTCTTCTTTCTTCCTCCAGATATATTCAGCATCCATATAGCCAAATAACTCCAACTTCATCTCATGAGACCACAGGATGGTTGACCAAAAGTTGGGATCTTGCTTCAGATGACCTCTAGCAAAAGCCAGGTGATCCTCCAGATGTTTCTTCCTGAGCAGCAGCATCTTCCAAGGACTATGTCCATGGAGACCTCCTCTGTGCAAGACTACTCAATGATGGATCATGACATCTTGTTAACTTCTCGGCAGATTTTCATGGCAAGTTTGGGTGACACCTTACGCTTTCTGCCATGCCCACTGAGGTTTTTAAGAGTGTTGAACCTCTTGTGCTTCTTAATTATGCTCTGGATGGTTGCTACAGGGACATCATACTGCTTTGAAATGGCCTTGTAACCCTTTTCTTCACTGTGGGCATGCAAAAGACATTGACATAGGTCCTCATTGAACTTCTTCTTGGCCATGATCATCAGAAACTGAAAATGACCTGAACACTTTTCCTCTATTTATATCTGGCCTAGCTTGAGGCTTTCACCAAGGAAGAGTGGGCTAAT
>NC_043016.1:21675335-21682835 GCF_006345805.1 Octopus sinensis | reverse complement strand
AAATAAATATTAATTTAAAAGGAAAAGCATATATGCCCAGAGTAAATTAATTAATATTAAATATGTTTGATTGATATAAAAGTTTGTTTTGAATAAAATATTCCGTTGCAGAAGTCTAAAAGCATAAAAACATACACATGTTATTCACACACATACAAAACACATAGATCATTATAATTACATACACTAAAAACATGCAAACATATACAGAAGCTGATACATATAACAGGCAAATATAAATATCTACATACATATATATATATACAATACCCCCTTGCGTATGTATTGTCTCTATACACGTTGCTGTTGCTAGTTAAAGAAAGGGGATGTATTGTGTATGTATATGTCTGTGTGTGTATATATATATATGTGTGTGTGTGTGTAGGTATTTATATTTGTTTGTATATGTTTCTATGTATGTATCAGCTTCTGTACGTGTTTGCATATTATGTTTGTGTTTTATCTTTATATATATATATATATATAAAAGAAGAAAAAATGGGATTAAAAAATCCTAATAGACATCAATTAAGCACTCAGTAGGCTGCACCAGGCTCCAATCTGATCTGGCAAGGTTTTTACAGCTTGATGCCCTTCCTAACACCAATCAAGATTTTGTGGGTGCTTTTTACATGCCACCCGCACAGGAGCCAGTCAGTTGGCACTGGCATTGACCACGTATGGATGGTGCTTTTTATGTGCCCCAGCACAAGTACCAGTCAGGCAGCACTGACATCGGCCACAACTACAATTTCCATTTTGATTTTTATAATATTTAAGAGGAGAATTCAAGTAGGTTCAACAATTTATATAAACATATATTCAGCCATAAATCAATGTATATCAGTTATTAAAATATATTAATGTATCACTTATTAAAATATTAAAAACTTATGAATACATAAATATACAAATATTTACATATATGGGTAGAATATCAGATCAACATATAAAAATGTTGATGTATAGAATTATATATAAACATCTTGAACTACTGTCTTATCAATAAATTAAAAGTGTTGTTAAAAATATTAAAGAATATAAGTATAAGTCCTTATGAAAAATTGAATGAATGAAGTTTTAAGCACGGAAGTTGGGGTTTCTAAAGAACAGATGTAGGTAATCCAGTTTAAATAAATAGGTAGTGGTGTTCCAACAGCCATTTCAGGGGTGCAGTAATCCAGATTTGAGGGTATACTTAAATAAAGGTATGTCTAATAGATAGTATAAAAATTACTTCCCAACCACACAGTTCTGGCTTCAGTCTCACTGCATGGTACCTTGGGCAAGTGTTTTCTGCTATAGCCTCTGGCCGATCAAAGCCTTGTGAGTGGATTTGTTAGGAGGGAAATTGTATATATACACATATTTATATGTTTGTGTGTCTGTGTTTGTCCTCCACCATTTCTTAATCAGGGATGTATGTTGATGTGTTCACGTCCCTGCAACTTAGTGGTTCTAGTAAAGGCAGTGCTCAGTATGGCCGCAGTCAAATAACTGAAACAAGTAAAAGACAGTGTGTGTGTGTGTATATAGGTTTGTATATGTGTGTTTGTGTATGTATATATATATATCTGTGGGTATATGTGTAAATAGCACCATTTGAGCATGGTCAATGCCAGTACCACCTGACTGGCCCCCGTGCAGGTAACATGTAAAAAAGCTCCATTCAAGTGTGGTTGTTGCCGGTGCCTGGCTCCCGTGCCATTGGCATATAAAAGCACTCGCTACACTGTCAGAGTGGTTGGCATTAGGAAGAACAGATTGGAGCCTGGCACAACTCCTGGTTTGCCAGTCCTTGGTCTAACCGTCCAACCAATGCCAGCATGGAAAGTGGATGTTAAAAGGTGATGTTGTATACATATGTATTTGTAATATTCTTTTACTTGTTTCAGTCATTTGACTGTAGCCATGCTGGAGCACTGCCTTTTGGTGGAGCAAATCGACCTCTGGACTTATTCTATAGGTCACTTTTGCTGAAACACTGAGTTACGGGGATGTAAATTGCACCAGTATCAGTTGTCAAGCAATGTTGGGGGTGCAAGCATAGACACACATACATATTTATATAAACTGCTACCTAATCACTTGGTACTATGCACCATTTTGATTCCAATAGTTTCATGGTATTCCTTAACATGAACAGAATGATAGCAGGTAGAATTCTAAGGACAAGGTAGAGGCTGACTCTGATGCTGCTGGTTCTTGATGCGTCATCTTCAAAGCAATTCATTGTTGTTTTCTTAATCTTTAACTTTGAATGAATTTGATGTTGTCATTAGAGAACAGCCAAGTCAAATATTCTGAGTTGAATGACTTCTCCAGATAGTGGAGATGTTACCAATATGCATAATTTTAAAGGTGTTGATGTCAATGCATGCCCTCTCACATATTTATGATGGTTGCAAGGTGAGGAATGCAGTCTCCTCATATCAAATAGTTCATCAGTACGAAGAGTGATGTTTCCTCCCAACTGCACTGGTCAAAAATTATCAGTGACTTCTAATAATTTCATTGCAGCCAGTCTGTATATTTCTTGCAGGATTGTAATATTTGTATGTGTGTATAGATATATATATATCCATCTATATATATAGGTATACATAATGCTGCTACACTAGTCACTGGGCATTATGCCTTCCTGCATAACAGGAATTTGAGGCAAAGTGTGGAACTTTCGTCGTCATCGTTATGTATCTAACAGTTTCTAGTATGACAGCAGTTTGAATCCCCAAGAGTCGAAGAGTTGGGAGTTGACAGTTCTAGTCGGTGTCTTGTGGAGCTATCAGTGATGGTCAGACAGAAGTTAGTGTATTACTATTCTAGTACGAAGAGATAGGATGGTAACTGATGACCAGTGACTGTTGTGACTACAAGCGTAAAACAGTGTTTGACCCTTCTGTCTGGCACTAGTCGCCATGATAGATCGTTAGCCACTACACACATTTTTTTCTCTCCTTGTTTTTTCTGTGTTCCTTTCTGTAGAAGAGCGTAGGCTCGAAACATAAAAGACTTTTTCTATTCCTGAGCGTTATACTAATACATCTGTTTGTTTTGTAGACCACCTGTCTTCGTCTTTTGTTTTTTTCATAAACTCTCCTTATATATATATATATATATATATATATATATATATATATGGAAAGATAGATAGATAGATAGATGTGTGTATTTTTCCCTGAAGAGAAGATTACATTGTTTTACACCGTTTTATTCCTTTGGAATAATATCAGTGATATCTTCAAAACATGTGTCAGAAGTAAAAGAATTTGAATAACTCCGATGATGATGATATGTATGTATGAATGTATGTATGTAAACAAATTAAATAGATTCACTTGAAAATCCAATAATTTATTCATATTATAAGATAATAAATTATTAAAAAACCTAATAGCAATTTCTTTTGACCTATATACATTGATATACATACATATATCAGATGCAGCACAGAGTTCTGTCAGTGAGCAGCTTGCAGTCTTAAAGCGACGAAAATATTTTGACAAATTAAGTTTAAATGTTGAAGTGAATCTAACGATTTTGTGTATTTTTTAAATACCTTGTAAACACCTTCTACATTGCAGTTGTTTATGTGTGTGTGTGTGTGTGTGTGTGTATTAATAATAATACTAATATGACAAAAAAAGAATGAATGAGACTTCGATATTATGTAAATAGAGTAATTATATATGTATTTGTTTATATATATATATATATATATGAATAATTATAAACATATATATATATATATATATATATATGTGTGTGTGTGTGTGTATGTATACACACATTTATATGGGCAAGTGTCTTCTAATATAGCCTCGGGTCGACCAAAGCCTTGTGAGTGCACTTGTTAGACGGAAACTGAAAGAACCATGTTGTATATATATATGTGTGTGTGTGTCTGTGTTTGTCCCTCCCTATCATCGCTTGACAACCGATGTTGTGGGTTTATGTCCACATAACTTAGTGGTTCAGTAAAAGACACCGATAGAATAGGTCCTAGTGATACAAAGAATGTCCTGGGGTTGATTTGTTTGACTAAAGGTGGTGTTCCAGCATGGTCTCAGTCAAATGACAGAAACAAATATAAGAAAAAAAAATTATATAATATATATTTATATATATGTATGTATATATGTGTGAGTGTTTTTGTGTATATATATGTGTGTGTATGTATCATCATCTTCGTTTAACGTCTGTTTTCCATGCTAGCATGGGTTAGACGGTTCGACTGGGGTCTGGGAAGCCAGGAGGCTACACCAGGCTCGTCTGATCTGGCAGTGTTTCTACAGGTGGATGCCCTTCCTAACGTCAGTATGCTGACCGGTGTCATTGAGTATAGTCTTACTGCCTTGTGGTGCATCTTTGTTTTGCAGTACTTCTCTCTTGTTCATCAAGTTTTGCATTCGCTGAAATGTGCTTTCATGAAATTGAATTTTCTGCTGGGAAAATTGATAGCTAAAACAGTTGTCATACTTCAAACAGCTTACAAGGACACTGCCCTGAACAAAACACAAGTTTACGAGTGATTGTCATGCTTTAGGACTTGAAGACCAACCTTGTTCAGGACAACTATTGCCCTCCCGAAGGGATGAAAATCATCACAGAAATTCATGAACTGATCTTGGAGGACTGTCACCAAACAATTCACGAACTTGTTAATATTATTGGAGCTCCTACCAATGAATTTTGAGCAAGGAATTGTGAATGAAAATAGTTGCAGTAAAATTTGTGCCTTGCTTGCTCATAGAACATCTAAAGTAGTCATGACTGAATGTGTGCCATGAACTGAAAGAACAGTTGGAAGTTGATCCTAGGTAGTAGAAATTATCCACTATCTCTAATGAGCCTCTAGGGCATTTGAGAAAATCAATTTTTCCCAGTATCTTTAAGTTTATGACTCCTGTTCATACAAACTGCTTTCTCTGATAGCCTTCCTTTTATTCTGCTGTACCTTTTGTATGTCCATAGCCTACACTGAGTACACTGTATGGAATTCTAGTCTACACCTTTCCTACGAATTGAGAAGGACCTACCTGATGAGGTAGGGTCTTGTCTGTTTTCTTGTTTACTAAGACCTTAGTCTTTGCTAAGTTAACCTTAAGGCCCTTAGATTCCAGGTTTTGCTTCCACACCTGGAATTTCTCTTCTAGCTCTGGTGTAGAATCTGTTGTGAGGGCTAGATTATCTGCATATAGTAGTTCCCAGGGACTACAAGTCTTAATTCCTTTGCTATGGCCTAGAGGACAATGATGAAAAGTAAGGGTATGTGCCTTAATGAATGCCTTCCTGTACACTAAATTCTTCACTGTCTCAATAACTAGTGTCTCTAAACATGGCCTGTACCACCTCCACAAGTTACTTGTCTACCTGTAGCCTCATCAGAGCCCACCATATGACACAGCGAGATACTCTATTGAAGGCTTTCTCACCAGATCAATGAATGCCAAGTATATTGGTTTACTCTTAGATAAGTACTTCCCTTGCTGTTGCCTATGAAAATAGCTTCTTCCCAGGGTGAAACAAAACTGCATTTCGTCTAGCCTAATTTTGCTACTAATTGGTGTCAATGTAGTCAGTCTAGCTGGCATGCTTACTAGATTGATTCAGATGGTTGCCAGGCTTTATGAACTTGGTGTTGCAGAACAGTAAGCCATGAGCGTTACAAAACTCCTGCAGCTTCATTTCTAGAGCCAAAGCTGTAGCCTTCATGCACACTATGAAATAAATCACGGTGTCTTTCATGTCCATTGAAGTCCCCTGTTATAATGAGAGAATTGTCTTTCATTGTCGAGGCAGTCCTCTGAAGGGGTAGAAGTGCTCCTTTGGAGTATCTGGAAGTCCTGCATGCAAAGCTTATGCAGAGATAACTGACACAGTTACATCAAACAAGGCTATTCTTAGCTTCATTACCCTTTCACGTAACCTGACTACCTCAACCACCTTATCCACTTATTTCTCTGCTAGTAGAATACCCACACCACCTCCACCATCATTGTTGCCTACCCAGAAAAAGTTGTGTCTCTAGCCCATAAGCAGTCTAGTTGAGGCTCCCTTCCATAATACTTCTTGCACACAGCATACACCTACATTTCTCTACTATAGCATTTCAGCTATCCCTCAATACCTACTTTTCATTGTGCCAACATCGATTTTTGCAGTTCTGAGCTTGTAGAACTGGAGAGAAGGTGGGATGTTTTTTAGATTCTTAAAAAAAAAGATCTTGGGGTTGCATGTCTGGAGATAGTAACGTCCTTGTGCTTAGTGTGAAAAACTGTTTCAGTTTCAACTTCCTCCTGTCCCATATACATGTACACAAAAATGAATATGTGTGTGTGTATATATGCGTGTATATATATGTATATCTATGTATATATATGTGTGTATATATATATACATATATGTATATCTATGTATATATATGTATATATATATATAGCCTAGTCACCTGTATAGTTAATCAGGTGATACATGAAGGAGTCATACCCAATGACTGGTGTAGCAGCATAATAGTCAACTGCTACAAAGGTAAAGGTGATGCCCTAGATACAAATAATTACAGAGGTATCAAGCTGTTGGATCAGGTGATGAAGGTTACAGAGAGGGTCATAAGCCAACTAATTAGAGAGAGAGTTAGTTTAGATGAGATGCAGTTGGTTTTCGTGCCAGGGAAAAGTACCACTGATGCTATATTCCTGGTAAGGCAGCTGCAGGAGAAATACCTAGCCAAAGATAAGGCCCTGTACCTGGCTTTTGTTGACATGGAGAAAGCCTTCGACAGGGTCCCCCGATCCCTCATATGGTGGTCAATGAGGAAACTAGGAATAGAAGAATGGTTAGTGAGAGCTGTGCAAGCCATGTACAGGGACGCTGCTAGTAAGGTGAGGGTTGAAATGAGTACAGTGAAGAATTCGGGTTAGAGGTAGGGGTCCACCAAGGCTCAGTCCTCAGCCCCCTCCTATTTATCATAGTCCTCCAGGCAATAACGGAGGAATTCAAGACAGGATGCCCCTGGGAGCTCCCCTATGCTGATGACCTTGCTCTAATTGCTGAGTCATTATCAGAACTGGAGAAGAAGTTTCAGGTGTGGAAGCATGGTTTAGAATCGAAGGGCCTTAGAGTCAACCTAGCTAAAACCAAAGTCCTAATAAGTAGGAAGGTAGACAAATCACAAACGCCTTCAGGTAGATGGCCCTGCTCGATCTGTAGAAAAGGTGTAGGTAGAAACTCTATAAGATGCACCAAGTGTAAGCTATGGACACATAAGAGGTGCAGCAATGTCATAGGAAGGCTAACTAGGAAGATGGTTTTTGTATGTGGCAGATGCTCGGGAGCATTAACCTCTGAAAATCTGCAGAAAACAACTTCCGTCACTTTCCAGGGGGAGAAACTAGAAGTAGTTGATAGCTTCCGTTATCTTGGTGACCAAGTCAGTAGTGGGGGTGGGTGTGCTGAAAGTGTAACGGCTAGAGTAAGAATAGCCTGGGCAAAGTTTAG
>NC_043016.1:21625335-21670335 GCF_006345805.1 Octopus sinensis | reverse complement strand
CATGATTAAAAAGCTCGCTTTCCAACCATATAGTCTTATGATCAGTCCCACTGTGTGGCTCCTTGGGCAAGTGATTTCTACTATAGCCCTTGGCCAATGATAGTGGATTTGGTAGATGAAAATTGAAAGAAACCCATAAATAACATTATCACCATAGAAATGACATTATTTGCAGTCTACTGTGAAAAGTTTGCCTAGCTATAGGAACATATTAACCTTGTTACCTTAAAAGAAGTGAATGTTAGCTACAGTTAGTGCATCTGCCACAGCAAATTTCATCTGGGTTGCTCTGGCAACCCATCCCTACAATCTTTTCCCCAGTTACTCCCTGCTACCCTTATATAAATGCTGGGTTAACCATGTATCTGCTACGTAGTAAGACACCTCTGCTTGTCCCTTGCATAAAATCTACCCTATACCCTTTTACTCTTTTTCCCTTTGCTTAATCTTTCCTGTTTTGCAAGTTACTTGACTACTCCACCAGTGCCAGTGGAATGAAAAAGGCTCTTAGTGCACACTGCAAAGTGGTTGGTGTTAGGAAGGACATCCAGTTGTAGAAATCATGCCAAAGCTAACATGGATCATGATGCAGCCATTTCACTCACCAGATCCTGTCTAACTGTCCAACCCATACCAACATGGAAATTAGATGTTAGATGATTTGAGTTCTCCAATAAATTCAGTTTTTTTTTTTTTTTTTCCATTTTTAAAAATCTTTGTTTATTATCAGCACTTTTAACAATTTTAACAGTTGAGTATATATTTCCTTTCATTGTGCCTAACTTGCCTGTATTCCACTAGCTTGTCAGTATCTTGTCTGTAGAAGGACTGAGTCTTGACTTGAAGAATTCATCAGGTCACATTTTCAGCTCCACTTCACAGACTGTTGGAGAATAACCAATAAAGGTGATAATCTATCAGCAGAATGGTTGTTGTATCAGAGTGAGATGAGAACCACCCCAACAGTACCTAGCAAGAATACCAGACACATTTTGGCCTTGTTTAGCCTTGTGAGTGGCATGTATGCATGGTACATCCACAAGAGACTTCATCAACAGGCGTATACTGCAGTAAATTTGCCCTTCAAGACTATTTTTACATTTTTCCAACAGATGGTTATTTTAATTTAATGCTGCTTGTATTACCAAACCGCTATTTGTAATACCAGTGAATGTTTTTCACTGTTTTCCTATACATTGTAAGTGATAAATCTCGGACCATACTGAGCATTTTGGTTGGCTCTGAGTACATACCAAAATGTATCTATCATTCTTGTTAGCTGCTTTTGGGACAATTTTTATCTCCCCTTGATATGTATTATGTTTTTAAACATAGCACAACCATAAGACATTAATCCCCAAATGAATACTGTTTCAATAATGTATTAAATTTGCCTTTCAACAAGGGTTTTTAAAGAATCATGTTGCAGTTTCTACAGTCTGATGTCAAGAGACTTCTTTCAAAAGAACCTTCTAGCCATTTCTAAATATATGTAAAGAAATATGTGTGTGTGTTTGTGTGTATGTCTTCTATCTTTTACTTGTTTCAGTCATTTGACTGTGGCCATACTGAGGTGCCGCCTTGAAGAAATTTTAGTCGCATGTATTGACCCCAGTACTTATTTATTTATTTTTTAAAGCCTAGTATTTATTCTTTCAGTCTCGTTTGCCAAACCACTAAATTATGGGGGTGTAAACACACCAGTGCCAGTTATCAAGTAGTGTTTGGAGGACATACAGACAGACAGACAGACACACATGATGGGCTTCTTTCAGTTTCCATCTACCAAATCCACCCACAAGGCTTTGGTTGGTCCAAGGCTATCGTAGAAGACATCTGCCCAAGGTGCCACACAGTGGGACTGAACTCCGAACCATGTGGTTGGGAAGCAAGCTTCTTACCACACAGCCATCAAACTCCTTACCACACAGCCATCAAACTCACTGTCACTCTCTTCTTGTAAAAGTAATAAATACGTACTCTTCTGAAAAATTGAATAACCATCAGTTTTAATGTTAAATTGTTTCTATTATAACATGGTATAAAAACAGTCAATATCTATCTATACACACACAAAAGAATGTACATATGTATGTTTACCTGTATAGTCCTTTAAAGGTCAATGTAAAAAAGACATAATATCATTGGATAATTAAAGTTCTGGAGTAAGTTTATTCACCTAAAATTCTTCAATGTGGTGTCCAAGCATGGCCACAGTCAAATGATTGGAGCAAGTAAATGATAAAAGATACTACATTGGCTCATGTATACACACTCATGCACTCACACGCACATTCATAATGTATATGTATTTATAGATGGCTGTGTGTTGGTTGTTTTAGTCTTGGTAGAGTGTTCAACAGAATATTTTGTGGTATTTAGTTATGTTTCTAGGTTCAAATATCTCTCAGTTCAACATTTGTCCTTCCAACTTCAATAAAATTTCAAAAAAAAAAAAATTAAAAAACCTACATGTTAAAATTACTGCATAGAAGAATCAACTAATACTGTAGTTGATTCTGTATTATTCTGTGTCAAGCATTAGAGTCTAAATTGAGGGGTAGCTTAATATTCAAATGTATAGTCTAAAATATATTGCTGATTTTTAGGGACAGAACAAGAGGGTCATATTACTTATAAGATCGCATTGTTTAAACATTTCAAAGAAGTTCACTTAATTGAAGCCATTAAATGAAAGTGTGTGTGCATTTATGTGAGTAACTACATATGTATTTATGCGTTTGATAATATATATTTTGATTTAAGTGTGTATATGTTATGTCTTTCTGGGCACACAGATAGAACAAGAATTCAATACATGTAATAAAAATTTGTTTGAAGCTAATGATTCACTCTGTCATGCAGAGATGCCAGTCTATGTACATTTGTTTAGAATCTTCTGTATTAACTAAAAAAAATTTAAGCATGGGAGTAGTAATAGCTGTGAATGAGAAATTTTTGAGTGAGTGTATGTGTGTCTTGAAGTTAAAATGTTGGGTGGGAGGTGTGTGTGTATTTGCATGTCAATATGTGTTCATATATTAACTAGTACACTCTCACAGAAACAGGCATA
The DNA here is from genome assembly GCF_006345805.1 of Octopus sinensis. Classification (NCBI taxonomy): domain Eukaryota; kingdom Metazoa; phylum Mollusca; class Cephalopoda; order Octopoda; family Octopodidae; genus Octopus; species Octopus sinensis. The sequence continues at coordinate 21,667,262 of NC_043016.1, read as the reverse complement.
TACTTAACACCCCATACATGTGTGTGATTGTGTGTGTGTGTGTGTGTGTAGGTAGGTATGCATGTATTGTGTGTGCTAACTCAAGCACAAGAATGTGTTTTTAATGTAAGCATGTAACATAGATGTCTGTGGGTGTGTGTATATATTTGTGTATTGTATGTATGCATCTATATGTATCTATGTATATAAGTATCTATATGTATATATATTATATGTGTGTATATGCGTGTGTGTGTGTGTCTGTGTATATATTACATATATACATACACACACAAACACAGAATGTATGCTTAATATATCGCACATACACAAACATATATGTATTTATATGTATATTATATACATTAAATATGTATATTATGTATATATGTCTTTCTGTGTATTTATATATTCTATATGTGTGCATGTATAAGTATATATATTTATACACAATATATATGTGTGTATATATTTATACATGTGTGCATGTAAGCATGTGTTAGTATGTGTTAATATATATGTGTCTATATATGTATATATAATTTATATAGAAATACATTTATGTGTATGTATGTGTGCTTGTATATGTTTGTGTTTGTACACATGCATACACATACACTCACACATACACACAAACATTAAATATTTTTTCTGTGCTATTTATGACTTTCAACAGTTATTATTCTTATTTTTTATTTTCAATCTTTTAGGAATCTCACAGAGCTCTTAGGATCGTGTACTTTCAAGTCACGGACAGTCACTACAAGGTGATAATTATGTGAATTGAAACCTACTGCATTCAGTGCAGGAATGCCTTGAACAATACTTAAAATATAGGAAAAGAAATCCATAGTCTATGTTATATATAGAAAAAGCTAATATATATTTAAATGCTAATATATAAGAAAAATTGGAGACATTTTGAAGCATTTTATTTTTGTCTTAATTTTACAAACATTTCTTTTTAATTTCATTTCTGCAAACAATGCAACCTTCGCTAGATTAAGTTATAGCAACTAAAATTAAATTTAGATACTTCTACTCTTGTTGCAAAAGCATTGTAGATAATATGTATATTATAATTTAATTATTCAAAATTGGTGGGATTTGAAAATAACATTTAAATTTTAAAGAATTAAAGATACTACTCTTATATATTACATTCCTTCCCTTCCCTGATATAATTGCAGTATCATATTCCTTGCAAATTACTACTAATAAATTAGAAATAATTTGTGAAAACCCATTAGTTCTCTAGATATTTTTCTTATATTTCTTAGCCATATTTTAAGTTGCCCTTCAACCACACTTTTAGATGTATGTTTTTTAGTGAAACCAATTAAAAATATCCAGGATAAGGTGTTTTTAATGAAAAGTAAAGCTTTGATCTAAAATATTAAGTCTCTGTATGACAGACATATTCTTATAACTTCTCATGGCAAAATATACTCTACTTTTATTTTTATAAATCAAATGTTCTAAATACCACTTGTGATTATTTCAATTATATCAATACCACTTGTGATTATTTTTATTTCTTATATTGTATGTTGCATCTAATTATGTTTATCAGAAATTTAGTAAGACATGTATTTTATTTTATTACAGGCGGATACAAAAGGATGCATTCTCTAAAATGAAGAATGATCAGTTGGATTTGGAACCGTAAGTTTCATTTTCACCTGAGAATCAATAACAAAAATTTTATGCTGAATATTACAATTTGAAATAGATTTTAATATTCAAGACAAAAGTCAGTTAGTGCAAAAGTATTCATTAATTCTGTATAGCGTTAATGGTTGTATGAGCTTGTAATAAGTACTAGGTGGCTTATTTAATGGACTAGTAAAAATTAAATCCTCATAAGCTGTTTTAAAAATAGTGAAGTTGAAATTATTATTTGTGTAATTTAATACATCCATACTTGGCTGCATTAATTTTTCATATTATTTATAAAAGGGATATTTAGAAACTTTTACATTTTGTTTCTTGCTTTACTTTTTAGAGCACTCCCATGTCTAAAGTAGGTGTGTTTGTGTATGATTTTTGAATTCAATTAATTGGTACTACTTATATTTGCAAAACTAATTCAATAATTTTCATACCTTTTTTTTTCTAAATTATTTTAAAATGTCTTAGCCTCCTGCATTCTTAAATAATAATACAAACAATTTTGTTCTTTAGGTTTGTTGAATGTTTAGAATGTGGACGGAAACTTCATCAAATCTGTGCTTTATTTTGAACCCTATGGCCAAATGGGTAAGTTTTTAATCTTCTTATCAATGGAATTTTTTTAATGCATAAAATAACTTTAACCAGTTGAAGACTAACATTTTATTAACACTGAAGAATTGCATATTATGTACAATATCTTTGAGAAAATGCTGAAATGTTTTGCTTATCAAAAGTATTTTACAAATTTTCTTCTTTTTTATCACTAAGTATTGTGTTCATTATGATGTACAAGCATGCATAAACATTTGTGAATGTAGTTCAGTTAAAAGGAAATAAGCCATAATATAGATTACTTTCAAAATGTAAATGATTGAAATGAATAAGTAAATGCTTCTGAATAGTTATTTTGTATAGGCAACCTCATCAGCAGTAAAGGAAAGTTATCAGAAAGTATAGTAATCTGAATGAGAATTACTGAAACACTTAAAAATAGACAAAATTTGGCATACTGGTATTATCAAGTACCTGCAGAAAAAGGCTGCAAGACATTAATATTGACATGGTTTCTACATTAGGGGATGATGCTTCAACTTTGTCAATAGTGCAAAAGCGGGCAGTTGAATTAGTAGGGTAAAGGAGAGTCTTAAAGATGGGCCATGGTCTGGACATCCTGCAACTGACACCACTGAGGAAAACTGTGTTCACTACATGGTGATAGCTAACAGGAAATTGACTATAAATCAAATAACCAATGCTAGCATAACCATTGTGAGGTTGAGAATTGAGAATTAGAGAGAAAGAAAATGGTAAAGAGAGCTGCAATGAAAAAAGAATGGAAGAGTTAGAGAGTTGTGCAAGAAGCATGAACTTGTTAGTTGTTTGGGGCATGCATAGATATATGTGAGTATGCAAGTGAGGGTACACATATCATTGTCAACATATAAGGTCTGGTTTCCATGCTGGCATGGGTTGGACGGCTTAACAGGAACTGGAAGGCCTGGGAGTGCACCAGGTTCCATAGATGTGTTTTGGCTTGGTTTCTACTGCTCGTTGTCCTTCCTAATGCTAATCACTTTACAAAGTATACTAGGTGCTTTTTACATAGCACCAGCACTATGTGTGTTATATAATTGTGTGCATTATTTGTGAATAACTTCTAGATGAAAGCTCTGTATATTGGATACTAGCAGGTTTATGTGGTTATCTGGTATGAATACATACCATTTTGAGTCTTCTTCTTGATGGCATTATTGCACTCTGGCCCTCCTCACTGAGGTGAGCCCCCATCCACCCACTTGTTAAATCAACTGGTTACAAAACTTCACTCCTTATTCTTCTAGCCTTTGCTCATTGTCTCTTTTTAACCAAATTCAATGTTTTGCCTTCCCAGTGTAAATTGGATATTGCTCATGATGGCATATGCTTTATGTTGAGTTAGGCCTGCTAACAACACCCATTGCCTCATACTGCTTTCTGTATGGAAATTCATTGGATAATGTTCTGCTTTCCAACCTGTGTCCATGTTATCTCCATGACGAACAGTTAGCTCAATCAGATTTCCTTTCGTTTTCTCATACCATATGATAATAGTTGGTCTCTTCATACTGGAATAGGGAAAAGTCCTTGGCACCCTGGTAAATCTGCAGCCACCTCCCAACAGGCGTTCCATTTTGCATTATTCACAAGAAGCTTCTTCAAAATGAATCTGTTGTCCTTGGCACATGAGAATAATGAATCCCCTCTGACTGTGTTCTGCAGTGGTTTCTTGCCACTGTTGATTAGTGCAGTTTAGTTCTTCGCAGTGTCTTTGTTTGTGTCTTCAAGTATATCTATCCAACATGAATGAACAGTTGAAAAAAAAATAGGTTTCAGTGTTCCTACTTGCCTGCATTTGCATTTATCATTCTTTGATACATCTTATCTAACCAAGTTTGTAGGCAATGACAAGGCATCATAGGATGAATGAATCAACAAACTTAATCATTATGTACTCTACTTCCATATTTCATTCCAACTTATTTTTCTCTCAATTACGTGCTTCTTCCATCGTGAGAGCATTGAATCAAATAACACTATCTTTTCTGTTTCCCTTGCCCTGACACTGTTACTGATCTGAGTCAAAGCCACATCTCTTCCAATTAATTTACATGGCATCCACCATGGTGTTTAATTGAAAACAGGATGTTATCCATTTCTAATTCTGCTTTCACTTCTTGGCTGTTTTTACATCTGGTAGATTTACATCTTATTTCTCTGTCCTTCAACTCTGAGTATCATCACTGTTTGTGCCTTCCCTACTTCATAAATTTAAGTGATTGATGTCAGTAGTAATTGCAGTGACTCCTTTTTACAATTTGAAAGAGCTGAGCTATTCATTATATGAGGTCTACCTAGCCATTTCCTGACAAACACATTGCAATTTTTCCCAATAATTTGAACCATGACAGTGCTATCTCATATATTAATATTAGCCATAAAAAGCATGCATATAAGCCATCAATTGCTTTTAGTCCATTGTTAGCTTGTTTCATAATCTGCATTCTGCAGCTCCTATCTAAAACTATATTTATTATTGTTTATATGAATGCTTGTGTTGGTAACTAAGAGAATACTGCCTTTATGTATACATGTGTATGTCCATATCTATTTGGTTGTATGTGTATTGTACATATAGGTATGTATATTTATATGTAAGTATATGTATATAAGTACTTAGGTATGTTTGTGTGTTTATATGTAGCATTATCTACTTGATAGATTATGAAGAGAGAGAATTACATTTATTCATGTAAGCTTATAGGTACAATACATGCACACTGAAATCTGTTTATTTTCATCTTCATTATGTGTATAAATGTATGTAATATAGTTTTACACTATTATATTTGTGACATTGAAGGCAGCATAGTGTATGTGTTTGTAAATGAATGTGAGAACATATTTGTATGTATTCATATATAGATGTATAATAGTGTCTTTTTCATGAAAATTAAGAGTTTCTTTCTCTTGGTCAGTTAACATATATCCTTTTGACATTTCAAATGCTTAGTAGTTCACTCGTGAAATACATCTTGTCTTTATGAATGGTGTCAGCACATCTATAATGAAGTGTTATCATTTTATCTTGTATTGCATATTTAAGTCGATTGTGTTTAAAATAATTTTGTTGTTGTTTGGTATTCTTATTATATACTCTATAAAGCACATATTATGCCTATTGGATTATATCCTAGCTTTGTGAAGTGCTTCCCTTTCTAATCAATTGGTGTTTAACTGAGTCAACTGAATGCCACACTAACCAGGTGCCTAAATGAAGTGCTAATGAGACATTAGCTTGAATTACAATTATCTCCTCAATTTATATGTATGTATGTATATATGTATAGGTTTTTTTTTTACCTCATCTTTGTTTTGTTTTTTTGTACCACACACACATAGAGAGGTGAACACATAAGTGCAAAACAAGGTGGAAAAATTAGTACTAAAATACCAAATGTTGAATCATACTTTTTATTAAAGCTGAAAAATTATCACAGAACTGTTATTCAGAGTTTCGTGTTTCCCATTTGTTCATCACAACTGTCTGACAAACAGGAACATGAAACTCTGGGTAAGTTCTGTGATAATTTTGCAGCTTCAATAAAAAAAAGTATATATATATCTGTATTTGATAAAGCTGTATTTTAGCATTTGATCGAATGCAAAAATACATTACTCATTGTTGTTTTTAACAGTACTGTTTTTCTCACTGTTATACCAGCAGTGTAAAACAGTAAAATACACTATTTATTTGAATGTCCTAATAGTTTACAGACCTACCATAATTATTTAGAAGTTGTTTTTATTTGATTTTGGTATTTTCTATAGATTTCATTTTTATCTTCTATTGTGTTTTCAATTCCAAAGAGTTGTTTTCTTTTTCTATATTTAATGCCCGGTAACAATTTTTTTCTTTTTTCCAGGTTTTATTGTGATAACTGTTGTAAGACAAAAGGTAAACAGGGTAAAAAGGAAGGCAAATATACTTGCAAACGTGAGTTACACTTACTTTTCTTCATAAGTTAGAAATTTTTTGGAAGTTCTTAGTATTAGATATCAAAATATAATTTTAAAATAAAATTTGCCATTAAGAAATTAATGATTGCAGTGTTAAAAATTTTTTTTACACTTGTTTTTTAAAAATTAATCTATGATGTTGAGTTCTATTTACTGGTGTCTAATTTGGTTATCTATTTCATATTGTAAATTTATCAAGATTAATTTAAACTGTTTTGTTTAATAACAAATTTTCTGATTCTATATTTCTTTCTGATTGGAATTCTGATTGTGTAGTATAAGCAAAGGCAAACCAGCTTGGTAGAGTCCATACTTGTACAAGTTATTGATTATGGTGGGGTTACAAACCTGAGCCTTAATTCTTTCATTATTATGTTTCTAACCAAAATACACCCTTTATGTGTGTCAATCAAATTCTAAAATAATAGCGAATTTAGGCTTTTTTTTTAATTAACATATTAATGTAGTTTTGGGAACACAATTTAACTAAAGGTTCTTAACCAACCAAATTTATTGAATGATTTTTGTCCCAAAGCAAATCTAATTACAAGTAAATTATAGGTAAGTTCAACAAAATATACCAGTTGAACTTAAATGCATATTAGACAGGTGTACCATAAAGGTAAAATAAAGCAAAATACAGAAATTTATCTTTGAAGAAAACTAGAAAATGAAATGCACATACCATCAACTAAATGAAATAAACTCATATACATACATGTATACACAGAAACATATATAATAAGGATTCACTATACAAATTAATCAAAATTTGTCACTTACCTTACATGTAAATAAAGGAAACTGAATCATATATATATGTTATTTAGAGATAGTAGTCCCCATTATCACACCATATAAAAGAATTTTAATTTAATACTTACTACTCATTTCTCTGCTACACGTGTTTCTTGAGGTTCTTTTACGGTTCCTTAAGCACGCAGTGTTTTACAGGAACCTTTCTTAAAATGTAACCCCAATTATCAGGCCTCTAAATAACTTTATCATAGTTCGATACCAAATACTATATTTTAATTTTAACAGATAAGTATGTGTAAATAGGTTCACTGGACCTTACTGTGCAAGCCATAATTCAAATCAAATAAAATTAATAAAAATGAAAATATAAAAAAAAATTTTAAATTTACAAAACTAAATTCTCACGTAACTTATGAATGTAAACATTCATATAAAATTAATAATATGTAGGAATAAAAAATATATATATATTTGTGATGATATAATAATGAAAGCAATGACAAATAGATATATTCAAATAAAAACTATAGTTAAAAATGGACATACACAAGTATGAATGACAAAATACAAAAAGAAAATTTACAAATGATAAGAATGATAAAAATTAAAAATGTCAAAGTAAAAATTAGAGCCTAATAACTTAAGACTAACGTAAAAAAATGCTCAGACCACCGTTGACTACAATGGTCCTACTACGTATTAATTTCGGCTTAATGTCACAAGGCCCAGACTACTATCTCTAAATAACATATATATTTCCTCATTGAGAATAATTTGAACCCCTGTGATGCCGGAATTTTTATTCTCTAATAAATAAAATAATATATATATATATATATATATATATATATATCAAATGAACAATATTGTCATGGAAATTTGTAATTTTTCATTTAAAAGTTTTCTTTGTTGGATCTGGCAAGCTGGTTAACCTGTGCCAAAACAATTCTTGGATAGTTTGGGTAGGTTTGTAGCAACAGGGTTAAAGGGAGTGATGTAGTTCAGCCATGAATTAAAATTCTTAGCTGTTTATACAAACGTTCAGTGTTGTACATTACTAATTTCATATTTTGGGAATAAAAGATTTTTAATTCGCTTGTTTAACAGGTGAAAATTTAATCCTTTATACCCTCTGGAATAAAGTCTCAAATTTTTATATTACAATTTTATTTCAAGGTTTTTATATAAACTTGCAATGAAGTAGAAAGGTTTGCAAAATTACATTTTGTCTTTAATTTCTCTTCTAAAGTGATCGTTAATTAATATATTAGCATTTATAAGAAATATAGTTATTAACCACCAAATAAGACATCATTACTATCATGTCGACATTATGTGCAGCAAATTTGGCCTTACAGAAAAGTTCACCTGACAGATTTTCACACACGTTTCTGTAAGTAATTAAAAAAAAAAACACTTGAGATACCAAACTGAGGGATCAAGTCAAGTGCTTTGTGACTGAAACAAACAGCCATGTTAGTGCACACACACAAAGAAGAGAAGCAAAAAAACAAATATGTAACGTGAAATAACATATAGCATTGCAAGTTATTCTCAGAATGGTAGAATTCTATCCCATTTAAATGGTGCTGAGACTTCAACTTGTGTAATATTTGAATTCAGTATCTGAGGTTGCATTATAATTGATTAAATATGGTAATCATTTAGCAACTTATTTTGCCTTCCACACTACAAAATCTACCAACTATCCAATGACACACACATAGATGGTCTACTAAAGTTCACTTACTTTGGTCAACCCATGACTATGACAGAAGATGCTTTTTCATGACTGCATTGAGACTAAACTCAGAATCACACAGCCTTCACTAATAACAAAATTGGAAACTTGGCAACATTGAATTGTTTGTTGTTTTTTTATAGTAAGCTTCCCTGCAGGTTTTAGCTAAAACCAGGATTCTTGCTTGCCATTGATATTTTAGAACCATTGTTAATGTTAACTCCTACACCATGTCTTCTTTAAGCTGTAAAACCACTTTTCTAGGATTCCAAATATGCTAAGATCATGTCATAGGTGGTTTTATAATTATGCGAGCGCGTGTGTGTATGCACATGATTCTACATAAAATTTTATATTCTAAATAATTAATATCAATTCCCAAAGTGGTTTCAAATATTAAACAGCTTAGTTTATCATAGATTTTCTTTTTTTAAATATAACTATTTATTATTGTAGGAGTGCTTTCACAAATTTCAATCCAAACTTTGGTAAATTAACTGTCAAAAGAAATGTTTATCTACTGATCAAGTGAAGTAGATGAACATTGGTAGTGTAGAGGCAAGAAGAAAAAAAAAAACATCTATAGGATATAAACAAAATTATCTGAACAATCCCAGCTACAGGAAACCAAGTGTTTTCATATTGTTACATTTTGTATAGATTTGTAAGTTACATTAAATCTATTCATTCATTATTATGATGCATCAGATTTATGGATTAGAATAACTTTACATAGATGACTGTTACATTTTAAAGTGTTAAACAACTGAATTGGAACTTAATGTGGAAACAGTAGGTATTATGTGTTTATATGTTTACAGCAAAATGACTCAGAAGTTTAACACTCATTGATTAAATCTGATGTTATAGTATCAATAACAGTTTCAGTCCTTAAAACATTTTGTCTTATGACAACAGCTGTAGGAAATGGCGCTTGTTGAAGGTTTCATATAATGGTGTGGAACCTCAAGCAAAATTAGTTTTGAAGCAAACTCATTAACCACATAGGCATTTCTGTCTGTCTGTCTGTCTGTCTCTCTCTCTCTCTGTGCGCGCGCGTGCTGGCTTGCATTGAGCTATTTGATAAGGTCCAACAGGTTAGAAAAATTTATTTCATAACACTAACTACTTTATTGAGAGTACTAGGTACTTTTTGTCATGACACCAGTATTAGCAAGCACCTTGCAACTGACAATGTTAATGAGACTGTGATGTAAGAGAATAAGAGTGGGTTGGAGGTGATTTTTAGGCTAGGTGATGAAAAGAACAGACTTATTAATTTGGCAGGGTAGTACTGGAGAGATAACTAAGTAAACAATGTTGGGAAAGAAAGTATGAAAGGGAAGGGATGAGGAAAGAAATTTGTATCAAGTGTTAATGAGAGAGGTACAGAAAGGGGGTAAGTTGTATAAGGAAGGCTTCAGGATTATAATGATGAATATGAGCAGAAGGTGTGGTTGGACAGCTAAATGAAAGGAAGAAAAAGGAAAGGTGTATGAGTTTAAGAAATTTGTTTCAGAACCACTTGGTTAGAGGTTGCTGGTTGGATGGCATTCTATACTATAGCCACAGGTTGACCAATGCTTGGTGACGGAAATTGGTAGGCAGCAACCTGCTATGTGTGTGTGAGTCATTATAATCGTATTATTTTGCATATCTTATTAACCATTTCGTTACTGTATTTCTAACCAAAATACATTCCTTATGTGTTTCAATTAAATTTTACTATAATCATGTATTTAGACTGGTTTCATAAAACTATTGTAACTTTTTTTTTATATATCAACATATGATGATGACTAATGTGATTTTTGGAATACAATTTAACAAAAGGTTCTTGACTAAATCTGTTTCATAATTTTTGTCTGAAAGTGAATCTAAATACATGTAAATTAAACAAAATATAAAATTATTTAAATTCTGTTTACACATCAGCATAGAAAATTATTAGAAAGTTATTAGCTAATATTCAGTTAGTATACGATAAATTTTAATATAGAAAAATTGTGCACTTAATGCACATAAGACAGGTGTACCATAAAAGTAAAACAGAACAAAAACTGGAAGTTGTCTTTGAAGCATACTAGAAAATGAAATACATGGTAATAACTAAATGAAAACTCACATTCATGCATAAATACACAGAAACACATATTATAATGATTCATAATACAAATTAATCAAAATTTGTCATCTTACAGCTAAATAGAAATAGAAAGTGAGGTAATTTGAAAAAGAAATATTTATAAACCAAAATTCTCACTGACATACACACACACTTTTTCTCTCTGTCTCTCACTCTGTCTGTCTCTCTCTCTCTCTCTCTCTCTCTCTCTCTCTCTCTCTGTATATATATATATATATCTTTTAAAATGCTTGAGTTTCTTACTTTCTTCCAAGTATGTGAGAAACCTCAAGCTATCTTTTTTTGTTTATATTCTGCATAGCAATTTGTTTCTGCAGGAATCACTTCAAAAGGAAAGTGTCTAGGTCTAATATCTTACTAAATTAACTAACAAGTTTTTAAATTCGTACTATTTTCAGGTACAAACTTCTTTTTTTGTTTTTTGCATTTTTTTTTTCTATTGGAACTGTTGTCAGAATTGTTTCACTTCTGGATATAGAAGTGTCCAATTCATAATCACTCATGTTTTATGTTTGTATGTTTGCTTTATATTTATGCAGATTTTTCTGTCTTCTTTCAAAAATACTTAGAATTCAAACTCCCTGCTTGATAACATGAAACTGATATCCGTTTTTTGTCTATAGTGTAACATTTTAGAAAATCAAAGTAGGGAAAAAAATGGAGGAAAAAATCTTCCAAAACTCACAACAATCATGACAGGCAATGTAACTCAATTGTTTACATAGTTAAATTACATGATTTCATGAAGGTATTAACGAGATTAGTGCTGAAATTCTCATTTAAATATGACTAGTTTATTTTGGCTGTTTTCAGTCAGACGAGTTAAAGAAAATTTAATACATGTTATTGCATAAATATTTTTTCAACATTTGATTGCCTGTAATTAGTAGCATACATTTTATAATGAGTAGGTTATACATATGAATAAATGCAGTACTTAGACGTTCTATTTAATATAAGTTGTCATCTGCCATCCCGCCCCCTCTCTTTGGATATCTTGTCAAATTTTATTTTACCTTGTTATCCAGGTCTCCCGAATACAAAACTTGGAATATATCTAGAGAATCGTGTAAATAATTTCCTTAAGAATAAAGATGCTGGTGCTGGAGAAGTTACTATCAGAGTTTTGTCAAGTTCTGATAAAACAGTTGAGGTGAAACAAGGAATGAAAAGCAGGTAGGTAATAGTTTAATCTTCTACATGATTGATTGATTCTAGTTTCAGCTTATGAGCTGTGGCCATCAGTAATTTATTTTTTATTTTGTGTTTTAAACATTGTATAAATAATATAGAATTCAGATTACTCTCAAATGTAATGCTTATTCACCATGCATTATTTCATTGCTTCAAAATTTCCATATGATTGTTTATTCCTTGAAGAATACATGTGATAGGCCAGATATGGCAGACTTAAATGCTAAAGGGTTAATTGAACTTCCTTTCATTTTTTATAGATTTGGAGATGAAATGCCAGATAGTTTTCCATACAGAGCAAAAGCAATGTTTGCTTTTGAAGAAATAGATAATGTAGATGTGTGTTTTTTTGGGATGCATGTACAGGAATACGGCTCAGATTGTAATCAGCCAAACACAAGGTATGAATTTTTTGTGTGTTGGTTTAACATTTTTGTTGTTATATTTCTAATTAAACACTACCTCAAATTCCAAAATAAATGTGAAATTAAATTTTCGTGAAACAGCTTTCTTCTTTAAAAAATGTATGTAAAGCAACTTAACAGAAGAGATTCTTTCATAAATTCATTATAATATTTTTGTCGCAAAACTACTACTTCACATAGTTAAAATTGATGAACTGTACAAATTATATTATTTTTCTATAAATATCACTATAAAATGAGTATTAAGTAACCTGAGATAAATAACAGAATTGCAAGGTAGGACTTTAGATAAAAATTGTGCACATTATTTTATCATTTGAACATGAGTAGCATATAAATCAGGTAAGCATAGAGATAAAATTAAGGCATTTGCCCAAGGTGCCATGCAGTGGGACTAAACCTGGAACCATGTGGTTGAGAAGCAAACTTCTTGCAACATAGCCATACCTGCACTTCATATTGTAGCACAATATACACAAATTTCATACAGGCACAGTTTTCCTATTCTTTTATTACATTTTCCATAGCAATTAGTCATTCTGTGGAGCACTTAAAATTGGTATAGTCAAAGGCTTTTGAATCACAAAGAAGACTATGATAGTGATGGAGGAAACTCAGTTTCTCAATAATTTGGAAGATAGATGAGCAAACATATTTCATGCTACAAGAATGCTAACTATATTTGTTGGATGTATGTTGATATTTTGATTTTAAAATGATGAAGTAAAACTAGATATTTTGGTGGTGAAGGACTAATAAATTCAATAATTTACGTGCCCTCAGCTATTTCTTTTTAAAGTGCTGTCAATTTTGTGTTTCTTTTCAGGTTATGCACAGTAGTTCATTATACTGTTTGTTTTTTTAAGCCTAAATTTATGCTAATTCTGTTCAAGCTTCTTGCCTAAAAAAATTGGTACAGTTTATAAATGTATTAATATAACACTTTTTTTTATTAAGTATTAGCAATATTTTGTATGATACTATGATATTATTAAAGTGAAAATTCTATTTTTACTACAGACGTGTGTATATATCATATTTGGATAGCGTTCACTTTTTCCAACCAAGATCTCTCAGGACGGCTGTTTATCATGAAATTCTAATTGCTTATTTGGAATATGTTAGGCGATTAGGATACACAATGGCTCACATTTGGGCTTGTCCCCCTAGTGAAGGAGATGATTACATTTTTCACTGCCATCCTCCGGAACAAAAGATCCCTAAACCAAAACGGCTTCAAGAGTGGTATAAAAAAATGTTGGATAAGGCTATAATAGAGCGTGTTGTGATTGATTATAAGGTAATTGCTTTGAATATCAGTCTTTTATTTATTTGATATTGTATTAATTTCTGCTTCAAAACAACTTTTAATGTTGAAAAAATTTTAACAAATTTCGTTATTTACATTTTAGGACATTTTAAAAGATGCAGTAGAAAACAACCTTACAAGTGCAACTGAGATGCCATATTTTGAAGGAGATTTTTGGCCTAATGTTCTGGAGGAGAGCATCAAGGAGCTGGACCAAGAAGAAGAAGAAAAACGTAAAAGAGAGGAAGCTGAAGCTGCTGCAGCTGAAGAGGCTGCTGAACAGGGCGATGGAGAAGAAGCCGGCCAAGTATGTTCAGTAAGAGATTAAGAGTTATTCCATTATTCTTTCTTTTTTCTCTACTCATATATTTGTACCAGCGTAAGTAAATTTTTTGTGTGAAGTGAATTATGTTTTTATGCCTGCCTTGTATTAAAAACTACAAAACAAACATTAACAAAAAACTCAGCAAGGTCTTGAGCTAGTTATCTAGGCTTATTCAAACATCTAGCTGGTGAAGTCAAATCTATATTGCTAAAGAAATAAAGAGTAACTGCAAAATCAACTTCACAGTTGATTGTACACATACAATCCGCCATAGAAACACCAGTGAAAAACATGAAAAAAGTATTTGTATGCAGCTTGGGAGATAAGTCAGGTCTACCTGACAAGTTCATGATTTGGAAAGCCCAAATGGATTTTGTCTACTGTTGGTCTATAAGGTCCAGATATCCATCATCAAGGGCTTTCACAAAAGGGTCAGCAGATTCCTACTGATTTGGCTGGGACTGCCTTGATGCCTGAGCAACATTAACAAAAAGTCAAAGCTTCTTACTAGCCACATGGAATAATTTGTAGTGACTTGTGCCAGAGAGATACTGAAATACCAAGTCTCAGGCTGATGTCAAGATTAGAACCAAAAGAAAAAGCAATAGGAGATGTAGATGCTATATTATATGTACCTAAGGCGCTAACTTCTCGTGGGTTTAGTGCTTTGTAACATTGGTGTTGCACATAAACAAAGGTCACACATATTCATGCTTCAACATTTGAAGTCATGGAATAAATTACCTTATTTGGAAACAAACAAGTTAGTTTCAACAAAGGCACTCAACTGTAGAGTGCTGCTTCATTATACATACTTGTAAGGGAAAAGTAGCTTTAGAAATGAGTAAATTGAGATTTTTACGTTGTAAGTGTGCCTATATGATGTTAGTCTTTTAGAAATTAAGCAATCTTTAACAAAAAAAGAACAAAGCCTTTGCTAGTATGTGGGCCCTTTAACAGCTGACCATTTGGTAGTAATTGTTTATCCATTGCAAGTAGCACTTTTGCTTATCTAGGAGAGGTTTGCTAAAACTATAGGTAAAGAGCTAAGAACATAAATAGTAAAACTTAAGGATCACCAAATTAGTGTCATTAGTATTTGTTTTTAATCTCTTGTATATTGTCCAAATTTCAGAAACATTCATCTATATATATTCTGAATATTATCATGTAACAAAAGCAAGTATTGTGAATGGGCTATTCATGCACAAGTATAAACATGATCCAGCAAATATTAACATTTGAACTGTAAAATTAAACACTATGTTAGGACCTCTAAGTATTTAAGTTTGTGAACAATTTTGTGTGTATCACTGCCTTTGCATGCAACTCAAATTTTTGCTAAAATTTTTCAGCAAGTGTACATGTGCATAAAATTTTTTTTTTAAACCATCAGTGGTAGAGCCAGTATTTGTTTGCATAACTAATCTATATCTAATTTATATACAGCATTAACCCTTGCACACTGTGAATCTAGGTGAATCCACCTAAATCAAAATGCTCATAAAGTTCTGAATTCTCTAATCTAAGGGAGAAAACTGAAATCCCTTTATCATTTATTTACATTGTTTTGTTTGCTGTTAAAATTTGATGCACATGCTACAGGAGTTTTGCTGTTTTGGAAATGTTTTTTTTCAGCAGAGTGTTCTTGTATTCTTGGGTAAGTTGTTTCTGAAGAGTAAATGTTATTTCTAAAGAGAGTAACTCAGTTTGCCTGTAAATTTCATAATCTACTAATAAATAATATTTCATAATGAAAATGTGCAAAAAGGTGAGGGGAGTTTTATCTCTGTTTATACTAACACTTTTTTTATTTTATTTTAAGAATAGGACAATTTTATTTTTAGTAACTATACTTTCAGAACAGTTTCCTCCACCAATAATTAAGTCACTTCAGTAACAGAAACTATCTATTATACTGGTGCATCTATCTAGCAAAAATGAGAACAGGCTGGAGAAAGTTCAGAGAGCTTTTACTGGCATCAAAAGTTTTCTCTTTCAAGGTGAAAGATAAATTGTATGATGCTTTGGAACAGTGGTCCTCAACTTTTTTCACCTTCGGGCTCTTTATATATATATATATATATATATATATATATATATATATATTAAAAAAAAAACAAAAAACAGGCCCACTGACCTCTAAACCAGTTATCCAACCTTCTTTCGGAATATAAACCCCATAAAGTAGTAATTGTTTCCACATGCAGCTTCATATGCAGGCACAATCACAATCGCTAATTAAATACATCAGTGTTATAATACCTTCTTGTTTATGGAACCTGCAAGCAAAAAAGCCCATCTAAGAATGGAAGAAAAGTACATTTACATTTTTATTTTATAACAATTGAAGAAGCAATTTAATGGCTACATTGTGGTTGGTGTTTTTCAGTGAGGTTATCAATTTGAATTTCAAAGGAGCGGTTCAACTTGAGGTGCAAATCTCCTCTTTTCACAATTCAAAGAAAGAACACTCGGTTCTTTTTTTGGGTGGGGTGGTGAAGTAAAAATGTCGCTCACTGCAGAAAATCCAGCTTCGACTAACCAGGATGTTAGAAAGCAGAGGCGGAACGGGTTTGTGTTGTAAATGCTGTCTTTACATGTAGCCGGCCATGAAGACCGTCTCTATTCAACTTTGTCATTAAGGTTGCATTCTCCTTAAGATCAAGACCAGCTGCAAGTTAGGGATTAAGATCTTGATCACTAATGACATCATGATGATGAAGGTAAAAAAGCTACTTTGGTGACTTCTAGTCGAGTTTATCCTGGAAGTGTCTTCTCGTTCCATTTGCAAACTCTTCAAATGGCTGACACAGCTGATGATGGTTGTTTTAACAAGATGACTGAAAAAAGCAAATTCACTCCTTTGAAGCTGAATTACCCATAAACCAAGCCTGTTTATGAAAGACCATTTCTTTTCAGTACAATCCACTATCATTGCACTGCATCCTTGAATCAATTTATTTAAAGGCATTGACCTGCGAAAAAATGTTGGCATGATAGAAAATTCTTGCCTTTGTGTTGAGATCATTCACAACTTCAAGCAGGAAGTTTGCTTCTGCTGGCTTGCTTGAAGTTGCATGTTCTCAAGGAAAAGCAGAAGTGTATTGCACATTTGTACAAGGCGTGAGAGACAATCGCCTTTTGACAGCCATCGAACTTTGGTATGTAACAGAAGCTTTTGGTTCTCCTCAATTTCGCAGAGTTGTGAAAATAGCCTTTTGTTAAAAGCTTTGGCTTCGACAAAATTGACAGATGAAATCGCTTATTGGAAGGCACTCTCTATTTTACTATTGACTGATTTAGCAGCAAGGTGTTGTTAATGGATGATGCAATGGGTTGACAAGACGTGGTGGTGGTGGGTTCTTTCAGTTTCATTATAAATCTATTGTGTCTACCTGTCATTGCACCATCCATAGCAATTTGCAGCAGATTCAATAATGGGATTTCTTTTTCTTCAAAATAAGATTTGATGACTTCAAATATAGTCTCACTCTTTGTATCAGTTAATGCTTTCATAAAGAACATTTCTTCTCATACAGTCAGTTCTTCAATAAAGTGAACAGCTAGAAAATTTCCAAGGCCCTCTCAAAATTTTCGCAGGCACCCTCAAAATTTAAGCCCACTAATGTTGAGAACCACTGCTTTAGAATACAGAATATTTGCAAAGACTAGAAAGAATAGTTGTGAGCTTGAACAATATACTTCAAATATGTTGAGAGAAAATTAGCAATTAAAGGAATCAAATGAGGCTGCACCAGTGTGAATAAGGACAGTTGCATAAAGCAGTGCTGATCACTTAAGGAGGTGTTTGAAAGAGCCAGGAAGACATTGGCAGTAGTAATAGACTGTTCTTGAGGCTTTCAAAGAGGAGATAACAAAAGATCAGGATGACTGGAGAAATGCAGTACTTAAGAAGACTCACCCATCTTGGTGAAGATAAGATTCTAGAAATACAGTGTGTGTGTCCTTTCATTTCAGTCTCTGAATATATACTCAGTATAAATATTGGTATGTTTGACGATAACACATCCTTCCCTTACTCCTCTTTTGATCTATGTTGGTTCTGAAAATTCACAGTCTATTTTGATGGCTGCCTTTTGGTGTCAGTTAACACAAATGATGTTGATCTGACTTGACAGAATATGGCATTTCTTGCACCTCTGTTGGTCCCAAATCCACCTTGCTCCTCACTGACTTCTGCACTCACTTTTTTAATCTTCCTAGTATGACTAAGAAATATTTTAAGAGCATGAAACACAAGATAAGTAGTCCTCTGTGTGTGTGTGCGTGCATACATCCATGTACATATATATATGATAGCAGGTTCTTCACATCCTCAAGTGGCTGTGTAAACATTCCTGGTACTGTAGGGCTTTAAGCAAGAATCAGTCTGCATAATCTGATCCCACTCTTACAACTTAGAGGTCTGACCACAGTAGTTTAGCAGGCTAAAATGGCTGCAGTGAATTGCTTTACAGGGTTGGTGTTGCTGGAAAGGTGTCAAAGAGAGCACTGGACAGCTTGTCGATGTGATGTGATCTGAGAACTTTGTTTCACAAGATCTCTGCTCAGCTGTTAGTCTGGGATTGTGAAAAGTTCAACAAACTGGGCTTCTCTCCAACCTGAGAAAAGTGTTGGCCTCCTTTTGGGGGATACATTTAATGGGACCCTCTTTCAGTACACGAGTTAGTTAACTAAGTCACCTACTATGAGAACATGACTTATGTCCACATACACAACATATCAAGTGGAAGGATTCCAAAAGACCTGTTGTTAATCTGCAAGAAAGATTTAAAATTTCTTTATACAGTCTTTAGAAGGTGGGAGGAGGTTGCTAGTGATCACTCTCTTTGGAACATGCACTAAGCAGGAATTTGATATATGAGGAAAGCCTGTGAAACCTGCTAATGAAGGCAAGACAATTTGACTAGGGAGATTGACAGGCACTGCCTTCAAATGCTGTTTCTAGTCACAATCCATGGTCAAGATTTATGACATCAAGTGAGCATGTATAAATGTCTGCATATATTTAGATATTCATTCACTCGTACTCTTATATCTTATTTGTATGTCCCGAAGTTGTTAACTTGCCACTCATCTTTACAGATTACCATTAATTATTAAAATATTTGTAGTCATCGTTTCAGAATGGCCAGGGCAAAAAGAAGGGCCAGAAAAGTGGTCGAAATAAAAAAGCCAATAAAAATAAAAGCAACCAACGGAAAAATAATAAGAAAACAAATCTTCCTCATGGTGGAAATGATCTCTCAGCAAAGTTATATTCCACTATGGAAAAACACAAGGAAGTATGTAATCACGTTTATTTCATTATAAAACATAATTGACATATCTGAATTTATCTTATTTTCATAACTTAGAAAATTAATTCAGTTTTTTTTTTCTTTTTCTTTTTCTTTTTGTAATTTTTATTAATTTAATTTGTATTAATTTAATTTATATATTAAATTTCAGGTCTTTTTTGTCATCCGTCTTCACTCAGTGCAGTCAGCAGGGAGCTTACCCCATATTGAAGACCCAGATCCCTTAATTTCTTGTGATTTAATGGATGGTCGGGATGCATTTCTCACTATTGCTAGGGAAAAACATTATGAATTTTCTTCTTTACGAAGAGCCAAATATTCATCAATGGCTTTACTTTATGAACTGCATAATCAGGGAAGAGACAGCTTTGCCTATAATTGTAATCACTGCAAGTCTCTTGTTGAAACACGGTACCATTGTTCACAGTGTGATGTAAGTAAAAAAATTTTTTTAAATATGCTATTACTTGAAAATGAAAATATAGTATCTAATTTAGTAGTCTTACTGTACTTGAACTATCTTGTACTTATTTGTCTATAGTTTATTTAAAATATGTATCAGTAATAGGCCAAAAGTAATTGTATTAGGAATATTAGTATTATACAAACAGCTCTATATTTTTATACCTCAGTTAGTTTTTACTGGAACCCTGTTTAGCTTTGATACTGCTAACAATTAAAAATTACAAAATCGAGATTGATTTATATTTGTACATAAATGATTATAAAATATTTTTTCTTTTTTAATCTTGCAGGATTTTGATCTTTGTGTTCCTTGTTATGAAAAAGAAGGTCATCCTCATAAAATGGATAAACTTGGATTTGACCTTGATGATGGAGCTACTTCAGCAGAAAAGCAAGAAAATCCTCAGGAATGTCGACGGCAGTCTGTTCAAAGATGTATTCAGTCTATTATTCATGCATATCAGTGTAGAGATGCTAATTGTAGACTGGCAAATTGTCAGAGAATGAAACGTGTTGTAGCACACACAAAAATATGTAAACGGAAAACTACTGGTGGTTGTCCCATTTGCAAACAGTTGCTAGCACTTTGCTGCTACCATGCAAAACATTGTACAGAAAATAAATGCCCGGCTCCATTCTGTTTCCAAATTAAACATAAATTAACACAGCAGCAATTACAACAAAGACTGCAACAAGCACGAATGATTAGGCGGCGCATGGAAACTATGTCTCAACGGAACTCTAATAGTAATAATGTTCAGCCTATGCCTCAGCAGCCACAAATACCTCCTTTTGGGGGGAAACCTCAGGGGCCACCCCCAGGTGCTATGCAAGCTGCTCGTCAGGCTCAAGAAGCTGCACAGCGACAAGCTGTTTCTTTAGGTAAGCCATCAGGACCTATTAATAATTTACCACCACAGGCGAAAATGCAGGCTATGCAACCAAAACCAATGAACCCCATGCCACAATCTGTACAGGGTGCCATGGTGCAACCATGGCAAAATTATCCAAGTCAACAAGGTCCTCCACCACAACCACCACCACAACCACGTCAAATGCCACCTCAGAGAATGCCAATGCAACAGCCACAACAACTTGGTGCTCCTATAAACCCTGGTATGAATCAAATTCAATCAAAAGCTTCTATGCAGCAGTTAATGCAAGTATTGAAAACCCCGCAATCACCACAACAACAAACTCAGATTTTAAATATTTTAAAATCAAATCCAAGTTTAATGGCAATTTTTCTTAAAAATAAAGATCAACAGCAGCAGCAACAGCAACAACAGCAACAACAACAGCAACAGCAGCAGCAGCAACAGCAGCAGCAACAGCAACAGCAGATGCCTAATATGCAAAGTCTCCAACAACCAGGAGGGCAACAACTTCCATCACAGCAGCAACCAATATGGTATTCTAAAATGAGTCCAGTTATACCTAGACAACAGATTACTCCATTTCAACAGCCACAACCACAGCCCCAATTTACACAACGAACAAGAATGAATTTTCCTCAGCAAGGAGTTCAAGGAGATGGTTCCCAGCATATGGCTCAGTTCCAACAGCAACAAATGATGCAACAGGTTCAACAGCATCAACAACAAATAAAACAGCATCTCTCTGGTGGACAACCTGTTAGTCCACAACAGATGCTTGCTCAACAGACTGCTCCTTCTCCACAACAAATTATGCAACAAGTTCGTTCACCCCCAACTTCCACATTACCACAAACTGTCCGTTCACCACAACCTACTCCATCTCCACGGCAGCAACCCATTCCTTCACCTAGACAGCCTCAACAATCACATCATATACCTCCTACTACTCATTCACCACATTCGGTTGTGGCTGGACAAGCCACTACACCAGATCCTAATCAAATTCATTCAGATCAGGTCATGCTTCCACAATTACAAACTCATGGTAATGTTTCACAGTTAAAAAGCCCTAGTTCTTCAGATTTATCACATGGACAAGACTCTGAAGTTGCTTCAATAAATCCAGACTCTTTAAAATTGGTTGAAAAGGTGTAGTGAAGACTGAAAACAAAGTAAAGGGGGCAAACCAAGTGATCTGTATAAAACCCATTGTAGAGAATGGTCATTGACGTTATATTTTGTCTGTTTTTTCCAGAACAAAAGTGAAAATTTTTCAGAGGAAGAGATGTTTATTTTATACATAAAAATTGTAGGTAGCAATTGAATTAACTTCTATCACATTACCAATGGACAAGAATTTATCTAATTATAAACTGTACACAATAATTTGTATAGGTAGTTCATGGAAAGTCTGTCATCCTTTGCATTGCAAATGTGCCTAGTTCTTCCTCTGGTAGATAGTTGAACCAATATCCTTTGTTTAGGTGTTACTGTTTTAGGATTCAACACTCATTTCAAGAAAAGGTTAATCAAATCAGTGTGCATAAACCTAATGACCTATATTGTTATTTCCACAGAACATTTTTATTCGAATTCAATTCACAGAATGAATTGTTGTACGGACACACATTTTTACTTAATGATATACTAATATCTTTATAAATGTGTGCACCTTTCCTATTTCAAAGGCTTATGTTCAAGTGAGTTCTATGTGAGATAGGTGTGAACTGACGACAGAACAAGATTGCTTGATGCCCTGTTTCTAAGTTGATTCACTGTGCTTCAACATTATTGTTGCAGTTAACATATCAATGAAAAGCTACCTTTTGAGAAGTGATCACCATTGCTCATTTGTAAAATAGATATGCTCATTAAACCCACCTCAATTTTAAAATTTTAGAAAAGGCATAAGACTAATCATTATCCTTTGTGCTGGTAAAATTTCTATCAGTTTGAACAATTATTGAATCCATTTTTAATTGCATTTATGTGTTATTTTACAGACTTACATAATTGTCCATACTAGACAAATAACATACATTACCAAAACCGAAAAAAAAAAAACCTGAAAATTAAAAAAAGAAAATTATATTAATTTTTTTTCCTTCCCCTTAGAAAGCTCACATTGTAGTCAAGTCCAGTCAAATACAGACTTGATAAGCTTGACTGCTGCACTTTTATCCATTCTAGAGGATTAAGCTATCATGGCATAGCTGCCATGCTTTCTGTAACAGCAATTTTGTTGAAGTCTTTATAAATTAAATAACTGATACTGTTATTGTTCATGTAGATGTGTCCTTGAATGTTTTGTGCTGTTTTGCCAGAAAGTATTAGAAAAGCAAGTTTTTCTTGCATTCTAAACTCTGAAAATTTATTGAATCTTATTTCAGAGTCCTCATTCAAAACTCTATTTGTAAGATAATTGTTGATAACTTTTAAAATACGCTCCTGTTGTACTATAGACATTTCACACAAAAAAAAAAAAAAAATATGGCTTTCGGAAAACAGTTTGATAAAATATTTGCAAATCACAATTGTGTTTGTATAACTATGTGCACTATGATTTCATTTATATGAAACCTAAGCATCATGCAATTTGAAGTGAGCATTTATTTTAGTATGTGAAAAAAAAATGGGAAAAGAAAAAGAAAATTCTGTGGACACTGCCAAACGAATTCCATGAAGCAAGAATTAGTGTCTTTTCAATGAGGGTAAGATTCCATTTTAAAGATTAAGAGTTATTGATTTTATAAGATTATGGAAGAATTATTCAAGTGTAAAATATTCGCGCACACATACACATACAGAAGAGGAAAAGCTGATTTGATAAAAAAAAATTGCTTTACTATTAAAGAAGGAAGTCAGATTAAACTATTTGTTGATGAATAGTTTGAAATGTCATTCTGATTGTCAACAATCCTTATTTATTGTCCCATATTTATTTTAAGTATTTGTACCAGCTTAATAAGCATTAGTCTTTGGAATTTTTCAGTGATTTTCTTTATCAGCTTTTAGCAATTTTTAATTCTTTTATTTTGTCCAGATCTACTCTGTAATAATAATTTTTATGTAACCACACTATATGCAAGGTATTTAAGATATAAGTGCTAAAAACCTAACTGAAGAACCTCTATGAGTGGGAGCTGGAGAGAGAGAGAAAGAAAATTGTGAATGTGTCTATGATATCTAAGAGGCTTTGTGGTTTATTAAATGTTGCACTCTTTCAAATATCTAGTTGTGTGTGTGTATGTGTGTGTGTATAAATATGTGTGTGTGTGTGTATATATATGTGTGTATAATCTTTTAATTAAAATTTATTAGAATACTTTATTCAGATTTCTCTTTTTAAATAATTCTGCTCCTAGCACAGGCATCTATTTGTAACTGAATATTTCTAACTAACCTTAAATTACAAATTTTTAAACGTCTATTTTAGGAAATTGTTATCTAAAACATTTATTTACTTGAATTTTTATGTTGCTTGACAGTTTTTTCTAGAAATTTTTAATAGCCCAAATCTGGATTATAAATTGTTAAGCATAGGATAAGAAATTTTTATATTCTGGACTCAATTCAGTCATAATTTTAAGAATACAGTGTTGTCTTCAAGAAAAGTATGTTAATGTTGATGAAATTGTCTTAATTGAAATCCAGTTTTTGGTATTTTTTTCTCTTTTTCTCTTTTTTTAAAAAATTTAAAATTTTTTTTTCTTTCCTCATTGAAATATAAATCATTTATTTGGATGTCGCAAGCCAGCAAAGGAAGTTAATGCATTAACTCTGCAAATCTGTTTCAAGTTGGCATTGTGTTAATATCATGTTGCAACTTTTAATGGACCTGTCTCCCGAAAATTGCATTTTCTCCTTATTTTAACAAACTACTTTTTGCACACACGTACACACACACACACACACACACACACACACACACACACTCATTCTTGTGTGTTTATGTCGATTGAGTTCACTGCACTATACAGAGAATTGCTTGGATCATTCAATATGTTTTTTGAAGATTTGTTGCAAAATGCATTGATGAAAGACAACTATATAACTATTCAGTACAGATGATGCCATAGCTAGAGAAATATTTTCATTCAATTTTTCTTGTCATGCTGTTGCTTCTGTTGAATTCAAAATTTGGCAAACATCCTAGCAATCTCACTATTTAATATATCAAAAAAATATATTTTTAAAAAAAAATCCTAAAAAATTAATAAAATGTATTTAAAATACTTATCAAATAGTATTTATTGCTAATTAGATAACACTTCCACTTAGATGGTGATGGTTGAATGGAAAAAAAATTTAATATTTTCATTTCAATGAAAATTAAATTTGAAATTTTTGGATTTATTTATTCAATTTTATGTATACACAATGTATACATGTACATGTAGGTGGGTTCTATTTCCCACTTGCATTCAAAAGATATTTACACCTACCCATTCCCCCAAAATATGTCCTATATTCTAGTAAGTGGTATGTCAAAAATTCAGTAACTTGGGGCGGATTATTGATATGTGCATTTGAGCTGTTATGGAAAGGGTCCTCTGAATAAATGTGAGATAGGGTGCTGGCTGAACCATTGAAGACAACTTAAGTGCCATTCTCATTTGCTGAAATGGAAACAAAACATGAATGACTGAAGGAATGTTTTATTTTTACCAATCTTGCTGCATTGGTCACCATTCCCTTATTGAATAAATTATTAAAATATGTTAAAGATTTCTTTTTTTTTCTTCCTGCTTCATACTGATTTGCATTTTTATTGTATTTAAAGGACTATAGTATATGTTAAGGAATATTGTGTATTTGAAGGTTAAACATGCAATTTATTTAAAAAATTGCAGCTTTTCCCAAGGTTCTCTTCAATTTAATTTGATATCAAACTCACTGGTTTTCTTTATTGTTGGACTTCAATATTTCTGTCCACCAAAAGCAAGGCTGTTATTCTTAAACCTACAGTTGTATGAGGTGGGGAAAATTTTCCCAAAATTTAATGCATATAGTTGAATCATTTGACTAGAAATAATAAATGGTATGTATAAGTTTATTTTATATCAGTCTAGTCTCCATTTATCATAAATTAATACTAAATGTGCTTCAGGGGTATGGAAGCACTTAAGAGTATTACAAGTAGGTAAGAATGTAACATTTGTCAAATTTTTATTTGAGCAAGAGAAGACAACATTGTACATTTTGAATTCCTGTTCAAAAAGACTAAAAGATAAGTTTTTAATGGAGTCCTTTAGAAATTGTAGTGTATTTAATTAGTTAAGCAAATAGAATTTCTTATATGAAATCAGTATGCTATTTCACTTAGATTTGGGCTTCAGTTATTTGAAACAGTATTTTTTAAGAGAAAATATTATTTTTTTTTAACTTCAGTGTCTTTGTCTTACGTTTTCTAAGTTAAAAATACATTTTTATCTTATAAAAAGTCTTATCCTTCCCTAGAGTTGTGTTAGTAGCTTCGCTTAAATAAGTTACCCCACATGTAAATGTATATTTCCAGTTACTGCTTAAAACGTGTGTATGTGTGTGTGTCAAATCCATGAACCTAAATGGAAATCTTTTGTGTAAATGTAAAAGGAAATGGCAAGATTTCTTAGAAAATGGTTTGTAAATTCCATATATTTGTTCTATTTTTTACTTCAGAAAAAATTAGAAAAATTCTTGTTTTAGATGTTATTGCACTTGTAATGTGTGCTCTGTATTTTGCCAGTGTAATGGCATTGCTCCAGTGTGGCTGACAGGTTGGAACATTTAAAGGAGTGTTGGAGTTACTGTGTGATGGATTTTATTTGCAATCCAAACTACAACAAATTAAGATGTAAATATAATTTCAATAAATTTATTAACCAAATGAAAATTAATGCACAAATTCTTGTTAACATTTGTGCTAAATATTCAGTTGCAATTCATTTCAGTTACTGGTAGGGATGCTGAAATTATTTTCTCTTAGATAATTAGTGTCTATTTAATACATTTGTCTTAAATGTTATTAAATTTTTGTCTCTAATTATGTTTTCAAAATAGAATGTGTAACTTTAGTTGATACTTGACTACTATAGGATTTACAATGACACTAATGTCTTAAAGAATAGAAGTATGGTAAGTATTATATTTTAAAATCTGAATATGATTATCTTTCTAAAATTAGGCCTTCATATTCAAATAATGGATGCAAACAAACCATGGAAGAATCAAGTTTGAATATTTTTCATGTTTTTTGTGCCTTCATTTGCTGTAGGTTGAAGACAAAGAAGACACTAGAAATCTGCTGGTAAACTATGAAGCATGGAATATTCAGCATTTTGTAAAATTGGTTAATTAGAAATAGCAAGCCAACACTCACACATGTTAGTAATAAACTAAAGAGTGGGTGATCGAATCACATTCAAAGATGAATAATTTTTAATAGTAGTGCTGTTTAATACAAAACAAGTGACTTCATGCAAAATTATATGCGCTTCAATCATACTTTGTAATGGTAACAGTTTAGCCATCTTGTTAGGTGTGTGTTCATGCAAAAATATACATTAGAGTTGTGATTGGTGTGTATATAGGTATAAGTGTGACTGTGATAAGAAGTTTGCTTCCTAACCACATAGTTCCAGTATAAGTCCCATCTTTAGCAAATGTTTTCTGCTAATGCTTCAGGCTGACCAAAGCCATGTAAGTGGATTTGGTAGTCTGGTAGACAGAAACTGAAAGAAGCTCATTAATATATATATATGTGTGTGTGTGTCTGGGTTTTCCCTATGCCACAGTTTGACAACCATTGGTGGTTTCTTTAAAACCCCAATATCTTAGTGGTTTTGCAACAGACACCAATAGAGTGAGTACCAGGCTTAGAAGAAAAAATTAGTGTTGGTTCATCTAATACTCTTCAATGTGGTGCCCCAGCATAGCCGTAGTCTAATGACTGAAACAAGTAAAAGATATATATATTGGGTCGTCCCATAAATAATGCAGTTTTATACTTTTATTTTTCAAAATTAAGATAGTTCTTTTTTAATCTAAAATATACTCTCCTTCGTATTCTACAATGTTTTTCCATCTATCTGATAGGCCCCTCTTCCAAAATTCACTTGTCTGTGACGAAAACTACTCCTCCAGTGGCCTCGTCTACAGAATTCATATTTTTTCCGTCCAAATGATTTTGAAGTGCAGAATAAATGATAATAGATGGAGCAATGTCTGGCAGATATGGTGGATAGGGTATTGTCTCCCATTCAAACTGCTCTAGCCTTTGGAATGTCATCCTCATTGTATGTAATCAAGCATTATCCTGATAGAAGAACGCTTTCCGTTTTGAAACCAAAGATGGTTGATTTTTTTTCTAGTGCTGACTTAGGCCACTCAAGTTGCGCATAGTAGATATCTGTTATCATTTGGTTTGGGTTTAAAAGTTCAAAGTGGACTAAACCTTTCATATTCCACCAAACAGATAACCACACTGTGGATGAAGACCTTTAGCCTGGGGTGCTGGTGTTTCTCCTTTCCCTACCCACTGTCTTTGGTGCTTGACATTTTTATAGAGAGCCTATTTCTCGTCACTGGTCCAAAAAAAGGTTCTTTTATGGAACATGACAGCAAAGAAGAGCACACATTCACTCCCTGCATGCAACTAGACTAAACCCAATTTTCTGACTTTTCCAATGACACACAGGTGTCAATGAATGAGCAAATTGAAGCTTCTCTGTTAGTTCCTCAACAGTTACAATGGGATTTTGTTCCACCAGAGTTTGCAGGATATCCTCATTGAGCTCTACAGATCTTCCAGGATGAGGCTCGTCTTCTAGGCTGTAGTTTGCGGCTTGCAATTTCTGGAACTGCTGTTGACTCATAAAGAAAAATATTCTGAATATGCTCCTTCATCACTTCCATTATAGTTTTGAAAAGATAACTGTTAAAATTGAGCTGCACTCATCAAACCTTGCACTAAGAATAAGGACTACCTGCTATTATAGCAAGTTGATGCAGATAGTTTATCGCATCCCCTTCCAACTTTTAGTTCATGCAATTGAAAAAGCCGCATTATTTATTGGATGATCTAATACACACACAGCTTCTCAATCACATGATTCCAGGTTCAGTCCTACTGTGTGGTATCGTAGGCAAGTGTCTTCTACTACAGTCAACCAAAGCCTTGTGAATGGATTGGTAGATGGGAACTGAAAGAAGTTTATTGCATATATATCTGTGTGTGTTTGATCCCCTACCACTGCTCAACAACTAGTGGTAGTGTGTTAACAACCCTGTAAATTTGTGATTCAGCAAAAGGGACTGATGGAATAAGTACCCAGCTTTAAGGTGGCATTCCAGCATGGTCACAGTCAAAAGACTGTAACAAAAAGAATAAATGTATATATTCCAGTGGTAACGAGTTTGAGAGACGGTATGTGTGTGTATATATATATAAATTAGAAAAAAACCCACCTTTTATCAATTCAATATGAAAAATTAAATTATACCATCTAGAAAATTACATATTATAGAAAGATTATACTCTGGAAGTGGGGTGACCAAATTGAGTAAAAGGTATGTCTAACCTCTTAGAATATAAAAACTCAAAAGATGTCTGAAAGTGAAAAATATTTAATCGATAATCATTATTCTGACAATAGTTTTTGTTTAGTATGTGGCTTTTTTGAGGCAAAACAAAATGTATTTTGTTTTGTATTTTGTCAGACTAATGGTTGTGGTAAGTTACTTGCTCACCAACCACATAGTTATGGGCTCAGTCCCACTGCGAGGCACCCTGGGCAAGTGTCTTCTACTGTAGCCTCGGGCCGACCAAGGTGAATTTGGTAGACAGAAACTGAAAGAAGCCCGTCGTATATATGTGAACCCTACTTTCTGCCTCAATAGGCACCATAGCTCAACAATTGATTTATCTCCAGCAGCCAAAAGACTTAGGCATGTACAAAATGAGAGAACATTTTACAACCTAGGTAATTTTCACAAATTAACCAAGAATGAACTAAGAGAAATAACTCAATGCCTAGCAGCATATACAGGAACAATATGAAAAGGTGTAGATATATCAAATACCACACAACATGAGGGGTTTTGTTTTTCTTTTAGAAAAAGGACAAGCTCATTATTTGGAGACAGTTTTTAAAAAATTAAGAATTTATGTTGTATGATATTTGAGATACCTTCATTTTTTTTAGGTTGATTATGTACATGCATGCATATATATATATATATATATATATATATATATATATATATGATATTAATACTTATACAATATAGTATTGTTGATCCATTTCACCCAATTTTACCTCTTGGTTTTGCGCACACTGGAGCTTGTCAAAAGGGTTGGCCAAGATAGGGTTTTTCCCTGAACCCTAGTGTGAAACTGATTTTTAAAATCAGCAGAAACGGACTTACTTAAAATGCCTGTTTCTCAACAGCAGTCAAACCTTGCCACAACTCTAGCTCTCATCCAAACACTTATACATGTTCTCATCAGCCTCACTCTAGTATTATTTCCCGGTCACTGAAATTTTACCCTAATATATATTTTGTACACACTTTACTCCCTTATTATCCCTCTTTGCTCTTAACCCTTTTGTTACCAACCCGGCTGAAACCGGCCTTGGCTCTGAGTACAAATGTCTTGTTTTCATAAGTTTTGAATTAAAATCTTCCACCAAACCTTAGTCCCAATTTATGTTCCTAACACTAGCTTAATGATAACTAAGTTATTTTACTAAATTCTTTGTTATATTTAGAGTAATTGAAAGAAACGCAGAGCATCTCAAAATAAATAGAGTAACGAAAGGGTTAATCCAGCTTCTTCCTCCACCATACAGTTTTTCACTGTACTGGTATGCCTCCATTTTCCCAGCCTTTTTTCTGCTATCTATTTCACTTCTGGAATTGACTGCTTGATTTTACCAGTTAACTATATTAGGACTCTCTTCTATAATGTGAGAATAAACTAATCTTTTTAAGACATCCTGTTACAAATAAAATTTTTCTTTAACTGTCTACATCATCATCATTTAACATCCACCGTCCATGCTAGCATGTGTGGAACAGTTTCACAAGTGCCTGCACCAGGCTTGTGAGACTGTTTTGGCAGGATTTTTGCAGCTGGATGCAGTAACAGTGATGTAGAGGAACAGGGCTGTAAGGACAGGATTGGGGAGTGTGAGCTAGGCATGGTGTATGAAGGAAGAAAATGTGGAGATGCATATTGGTTTGTTGGTGTAGTGTGAGATAGCAATAATACAGTGAGACAGGGCATGTGGGTGAAACACACAGGTCGAGGACTAGCATAGAGCAATGTTGTGGTAGAGTGTGTGAGAAGTTTTCGTGTTAAGTGTGGGTGGGGGATAGCGCTTCTAGAACTCAGTTTTGCTGACATGGCCGGGTCTTCTCAAGAAGTTCATAACACCACACTTCTTGGTCCATTGTCATTTTTTTTTATGCAGCTGTTCTCATTTATACACATCACGTGTCCAAACCAACATAGTCTTCTTTCTTGCCTGCTACATTTGATTCCTCTTATGCCCAACTTTTCTCTATACATTTGCACTACATGTACTTACTGATGTTGCACATCCAACAGAGTATACTACCTTTGTTTCTCTCCAGTCTACACGCCTTCTGCATTCAGAGTCCATGTCTCTCTACCATGGAGTATAGCCGTTTGTACAAAAGCATCATATAGTCTACCTTTCACTCAGAGAGAGGCCTTTTGTTGCCAACAGAGGTTATAGCTCTCTGACCTTCCTCCACCCAAATTTTATTCTAGAAGCAATACTTTCAGAACATTCTCTATCATTGCTAATTTGGTCACCTAGGTAACAAACTGTCTACAACCTCAAGAGAGCCTCCTGGGTATTTGAGAGAATCTAAGTCCCATGGGACTTAGTGCTTATTGTTCCTGCACATCTTCCACATACAAAGGCAACTTTATCTGTTAATCTACTTGTGATTCCACTGCACGTCTTATGTGTCCATAGTTTACAGTAGGTGCAGAGAATTTCTTCCAACTCCTTTCCTACATATTGAGCAAGGCCATTTATCTGACAGAAAGAGAGTGTTATCTTCTATCTTACTAACAACACCTTTGGTCTTAGGTTAACTTTAAGTCCCTTTGATTCCGGGTCTTGTTTCCATACCTGGCATTTCTTCTCCAATTCTGCAAGAGCAAGGTCAACAGCATATAGCAGTTCCCACAGGCACCCAGTTTTGAATTCCTCTAATAGCCTGAAGGACTCGGAGTGGGCTGAGAACTGAACCCTGGTGAACCCCTACCTGTACACTAAATACATCACTGTATTCATGGCCAACTCTCACCTTGTTGACAGCACCACTGTACATGGCTTGTACAGCTCTAACAAGCCACTCCTCTACTCCTAACTTTCTTAAAGACCACCATGTAACAGCGGGGAATTCTGTCAAAAGCTTTCTCCAGGTTGATGAAGGCTAAGTACAATGGCTTACTTTTGGCCAAGTACTTTTCCTGCAGTTGTCTCACCAGGAAGATGGCATCTGTGGTATGCTTCCCAGGTATAAAACCAAACTGCATCTCATCTAGCTTAATCTTTTTTCTAATCAATTGAGCAATAACCCTCTCAGTAACTTTCATGACTTGGTCTAGCAATTTAGTACCTCTGAAGTTGTTTCTATCTAAGGCATCATCTTTACCCTTGTAGCAGCCAACTATAAGACTACTACTACACCATTCACTGGGGATGGTGCCTTATTGAATAACCTGATTAACTATACAAGTGACTAAGCTGTATTCTACACCACTTGAAATTTTAATAATCTCAGCAGTGATTCCTGATGGCTCAGAGACTTTCCTTGTCTTCATGTCTTTAATTGCTTATCTATTATGCTGCTATCAACTTGATGTCTGTCCCTCAATTGGTTCGATATTTCGTAGAATCTCCTCCCATTCATTTTCCACATATAGTAACCTTCTATAGCAACACTTCCATGCATCTTTCTTCTCTGAGTCACTAAGCGCAAGCATTCCATTATCCATTCGCACACATTTCTCACCTACCACATCTCCATTTTCTATGATACATTGCTTTGCAATCCTGAACACCTCACTCCTCTGATTCTCATGCTGTAGAACATTTGCAAATTTCTTACCTTCAGCTATTCCTGTTGCTATGTATTCCTGATGCCTAGCTGCCCTTTTGGCTACCTGAGATAATTCTCTGCTTCCACCATTTTTCTACTCCTGTCTTTTTGCTTTTATAGTACTATCAACTTCCTTGGTCTAGCTGGGACTCTGCACCAACCACAGACTTCGTCCATAGCCCTCAGTAGATTGTCTTGTAGGAACTTCCAATTGTCCTCTGAGCTATGTGTCCCCAACTCTTCCTCTCTTTCATCAGAAGCTTCCATTAGTAAATCTCTAGATTTTTGTCTGTTTTGTTTTTTTTTTAGCTTCCATAGTCTTCTTTTCCAGATTGGTCTATTTCTCCAAGTCTTTCTAGCTCTAATTCTGAAATCACTAACTTGTAACCTATGTTGAGTTTTACACTCTTCACCTAGGAAAGACTTTGCATATTTAACCCTTTAGCATTCAGATTATACTGTCGAATGTAATGCTTATTTATTCACATTGTTTTGAATTAATCATGTATTATCTCATAGCATTGAGATTTTGATGATGTAATTGCTTATTTTTAGAATGACATTGCAGCATAGGTGTGAGAGGTCAGATCTGGCATGTTTGAACAATAAACATAATATTTGGGCCGGTTTAAATGCGAAAGGGTTAAGCATCCATCTATCTTGTTGCCTGGTGAGGAGGTAGCCAATTTGATAGGTGATTAGGTGGCTGGCTGGCTGGTTTTTTGAAGTTAGTGTTGAGGGTCATGAGTTTGCATCACAGAACTACATGTACTTCGACTATACTTTATTTTTTCTCACATATACTTTTTCTATTAGCATTTAACAGTAAATTATTTCCCTTTCTGTTTGTCTGTGCCCAGTTCAACTGCTTTCTTTTATCAGCTTTTTGTTTCTCCAAATGTCAGTTACACAAGCTCCACAGACTTTTCACCAGTGCTGCCAATTTATATTTTATTATTAGTACTACTGATATACTTTTTCTGTCAGCATTTTTTCATTGCACACGTTTCTGCCAGCTACTCTTCCACACCTTCTCTCATACACCCCATCCTTCCATGCCATTACACTCCCATTTTTACACTTCACCTAACTTCTTCCCCCATGCACATCACTATACACAAATAACAACCCAAATATGTACACACTTCATTCCTAACTCTCTTTATGCAACCTCCTCCTTGATGACGACTGGTACCTGAAACATAAAGACTCCCTTCTTTTTAAGTGTTAAGGTTTTGTTGAAACATATCCCTCCTATTTTGTCTTTTTTTAGTGCATACATCTACAGTCTTATACACATTCCAAGAAAGGAAAAGCCTGTATAAATATTTTATTTTTATAAGTACTTCTATAAATATAAATACTTCTTTTGATGTTTTATCAAATTGTGATAACACTGTTTAGTGTAGTACAATGTTGTCTCAACAGATGGTGTTACCCTCATACCTATAACATCAACAAGTGACACCTACAACATGGAGGACTTACAATTATCGTTTGAGGAGTGTAATATTATTTTCAAATTTGTATTTCAAATTTGAAAAGGTATAAGTCCAAAGGCATTGGAGTCATGAGTTTGTAACACAACTTCCAACATATTAGACAATTTCACGGT
This sequence comes from Octopus sinensis, assembly GCF_006345805.1. Taxonomy (NCBI): domain Eukaryota; kingdom Metazoa; phylum Mollusca; class Cephalopoda; order Octopoda; family Octopodidae; genus Octopus; species Octopus sinensis. Next base: position 21,632,745 of record NC_043016.1, on the reverse strand, counting down.
TTCATGATATGTTCAATGCACATGGTACTGTGTGTAAAGTGCATAAAGAAAATCTGGCAGACCTCATACAGCATCAAGTGCTGTTTCCTCAGCTGCGGTGTTGGAACAGTTCACATTTTCACTTAAGAAGTCTACCACACAATGTGCATTGAAACAGGAGTAAGTAGTACAATCATACAGCGCCTTCTTAAAAAGCTAAGTGGAAAGTTTACAACCCAAGATTAATGAAATGCAATTAATGAAAACAATCCAGATCAAAAAATCCTGTTTCAACAAATGGTAGGTGAGGATGAAGAGTTGGTGAGAAAGATTGTGTGGCCTGCTGAAGCACAATTTAAGCTAAATAGAATAGTGAACTGACGTCATTGTGTTTACTGGTCATCAGAAAATCTTCACATACAGATGGACAAAGTAGTCAATGTCTGGTGTGAAATGTTATCTAGAGGTTTAGTATGACCATTTTTCTTTGAAGGTACTGTTACTGGTCAGGCTTACTTAGACATGCTACACACATCAATCTTACGTGCCATACACAAACTTTATGGAAATGATGAATTTTTCTTTCAACAAGACACCACACTGCCACCAAGATGTGTGAGCTTATCTCAATGAGAATTTACAAGGACACTGGCTAGCAAGAAGAGGTGTAGTTGAGTTTCCCTTGCATTCTCCTGATTTAACACCTACAGACTTTTACCTAGGGGTTACCATAAAGGATGTCATGTATCACAGAAAACTGGCTATATTCACAGAACTAAGACAAGAAATTGAAAATATATATGCAGCAATCCCACTGGACACTTTGGTCAATGTTGCCCAAGCAGTAGTTCACAATACACATGAATATCTGGAAGCTAATTGCTATCACTTTGAGCACCTCTTCTAATTGTAGAGGCCAAAATTGTATTAATCTCATGACATCTGAATAAATTTAGTATTTAAATATTTATATAGATTTTTCCTTTCCTGAAGTCTGTATACTTTTTTCGTGGAATCTAGATATGAATATATGTATCATATATCATCAACATCATTGTTTAATAATTGTCTTCCATGCTGGCATGTGTTGGATGGTTTGACAGCAGCTGGCAAGCTAGAGAATACACCAAGTTCCATTGACTGTTTTGGCGTGGTTTCTACAGCTGAATGCCTTCCCTAAAACCAACCTCTTTACAAAGTTTACTGGGTGGTTGCATGTAGCACCAGCATTGATGCTTTTTACATGACACCAACAGCAAGTAACTTGCATGACAAAGCCCTCTCAGCTGGAAGGAGTGGAACTGCACGAAGTGTCTTTGTGCCAGGTGAGAGCTTAGAGCATAATAGAGAGATAGAGATGGGTGTCTTACTTTGGAAGAAATACTTGGCTACCCCAGTAGGAAACGGGAAAAAGATAGTGAGACTGAAATTGATGGTGTTGGAGATAGATCGGGACCTGCCCTTGGGTAATGGGGGTGGGTGGGTGGGTATAAGTGGTACAGAGTGGATAGTTGGAGATGTTCCATAAGAGTGTGGAGCAAGATATTTAGAGATAAGAGGTGACAAGCAAATGACTGTGACAGAAAATTGGAGTGGTTGGTACGAAAGTATGGTAGTTATGTGAGGGCATGGAGAGTAGGTGGGCACATGAGAGAAAGAGGAGGAGGCTGCAGTGGGTAGTGACCATGTGACTTGTGGAGGAGTTTTCAGAGGACAGATTGTGTGTGTAAGGGGATATGGGGCATGAATACCGTGATTTTATTTGGCTTCATGTGTCTTCCCAAGCACAAGGCTCAAAAACCTAAGATTGTTTCTCGCTACTTTGTCCCATATTCTCCTAATTTAGAGATTGGCACTTCATTATGCAACTGTTTTCATTCATGTATGTCACATGTCCATACCAGTGCTATCTTCTCTTACTACATCTCATGCCTCTTACAATCAGTTTTTCTTTTAAAACACTCAACTATACATTCACACTTACATCACACATTCAGTGAAGCATACTGGCTTTATTTCTTTCAAGTTTTATAAATCCTCAGCAATCACTGCCCATGTTTTGCTGCCATGTAGCATAGCTGTCTGAACAAATGCATCATGTAGTAGATATGTGGACATGATGCAACACATTCCAATCCAGTCAAGATTTTGGATGTATAACTGGTTCAGTAACTTGTCTTCAGCTACAGAGAATTAAAGATGTTAATATTGGTGTGTGTATATATGTATATATATATAATATATATATATATTATATATATATAGTTATGTATATATTTGTAAATATGTATATGTGTGTGTATATATATATATAGGCTGTGTGGTAAGTACCTTGTTTACCAACAACATGGTTCCAGGTTCAGTCCCACTGCGTGGCACCTTGGGCAAGTGTCTTCTACTATAGCCTCGGGCCGACCAAAGCCTTGTGAGTGGATTGGTAGACAGAAAACTGAAAGAAGCCCGTCGTATATATGTCTTTGTGTGTCTGTGTTTGTCCCCCTAGCATTGCTTGACAACCGATGCTGGTGTGTTTATGTCCCCGTTACTTAGCGGTTCGGCAAAAGAGACCGATAGAATAAGTACTGGGCTTACAAAAGAATAAGTCCCGGGGTCGAGTTGCTCGATTAAAGGCGGTGCTCCAGCATGGCCGCAGTCAAATGACTGAAACAAGTAAAAGAGTAAAGCATATCTATATGTATAGTTACATGCTCTGCCAAAGAATACGGATCCGAGAAGATGCTCAATTAAGAAGTTTTATCTTTTCAACCTTGTTTTATCTACTCTTCTATTTCTGCACTGATCATAAACCCCTATTAGTTCTTTTCATTATTCTGTCTATTTCAGTACCATGTCATCATGTAAATGTAAATATAGTTTTTCAATAGTCTCATCTTCCTTGTTGTTCCCTTAAGATAACCTCAGTTCACACATTTCCTTAACTGCAACATATTCATCGATTCATTCCATCTATTAAAGTTTTATCGCACAGTCACTTATTACTCTAATTTTGTCTTAGATTGTCTGACCGAACACTCAGATTTTTCAAGTCTAGTTTACTATTATCAACATTTACTGTCTCATTAAATTATGCTACACAGATCACAAAAGAATATTTTTCCTCCCTCGTGTTCTTGACCACTTCCCCTCTCTCTCTCTCACTCTGTCTTTCACTCGCTTAGCCAAGACTTTCACCACCGCCACATATAAACCAGTGCACACAGAAGATGCTCTCCTCTAAACTTCCTAGTTCGAGTTAACCACAACATATTCATCGATTCATTCCATCTATTAAAGTTTTATAACACAGTCACTTATTACTCTAATTTTGTCTTAGATTGTCTGACCGAACACTCTCTGAATTTTCAAGTCTATTTTACTATTATCAATATTTGCTATCTCTTTAAATTATGCTACGCAGATCCCAAAAGAACTCCCACCCCCTCCACCGGAAGTTCCTATCCTTTGTCATCCTTGGTTGTCTCCCATGAACACTTCTAAAGGCTTTACGCCATCCCCACCCCTACTTAGGACTATCTCCTATGTAAGCTAGTGATCATATAGTGCAAAAGTATGATAGTGTAGTGTATGCAGGTTGAATTGAAGGCTATTGTTTAGGAATTCCGCCAAATGCAAGCTTTCTTTTTAAGTACATGAAGCTACTGTTCTTTGTCCCAGGGTCTCACGGGCCTATATCTCCCACACCCTTATGGTTGGCACAATGAAAGGTAGGTCTAGTGAGATTGTTGAGATGCTTGAACAGAGATGTGTAGATATGTGCTGCATCAAAGAAGTAAGGTTGTGAGAAGATTCTACTAGGTTCCTCAAAGGCAAAGAACACAGGTACAAGATTTTCTGGGCAGGGAACACTGACAGGGTCGGGGGCATGGGTATACTTCTTGCTGAGAAATAGGTAGATAAGGTAATCAAGGTAGTCAGAGTATGCGACAGAATACTTAAAATTAGATTAGTGCTTCATCATGAGTTAGCAACCATTATATCAGCCTATGCCCCTCAGCCAAGGCTACTCAATGGACAGAAAGACCAATTCTATGACACCCTCTTGCAGACTACCTCATTGACAAATGACAGAGATCTTCTCTTTATGGCTGGTGACTTCAATGGACAGGAGGCTTCCATGGCATACATAGAGGCTACAGTTATGGCTCCTGCAATGAGGATGGAACTAGGCTGCTTGAGTTCTGCGATGCAAATGATCTTATGGTTTGCAATACTAACTTCAGGAAATCTGCAAGTCACCTAGTCACCTACCGATCAGGCAGACACACTAGCCAAATTGGCTATGTCCTCACCAAAAAAAGGGAAAGATGGCTGCTTATAACTATAAAAAACTTCCCATGTGAAGAATGTACCCCACAACATAGACTGGTAGTTAGTGACTTTAGGATCAGGGCTAAGTAGATGACCAGCATGGAGGAGAAGAGTCTGGAAGCTTAAAGATCCTGCAAATGGACAGAGATTTAGAGACCTATTACTCGAAGCCATTGACCAAATAGAAGGGGATATAGCTTCACACGATGTAGAAGACAATTGGAGGTTTCTACAGGACAACCTGCTGAAAGCCTCTGACCAGATCTGTGGATGGTGCAAAGTCCCTTCTCAACCCAAAATAACGTGGTGGTGGAACAATGTTGTAGACAGGGATATTAGAGAAAAGAATCAGGCTTGGAAGGACTGGAAGAATGGTGGTAGCAGGGAATTGTATCAGACTGTCAGAAGGGAAGCTAGGAGGCAGGTTTATTTAGCCAGAGGGGAAGCACATAAGAAAAAATTTGCCAATGTTCTGCACCGTGAGGACCAAAGACTTGAGCTATTTCATGTTGCAAGACAGAGTGTGAGAGAGAATCTTGATGTAGGAGAGAAATGTGTCCGCATGGAAGATAGTTCTATGCACTAAATGAGGTTGCAAAGAGAGAGGTTTGGAGACGCCATTATGAAAGGTTGCTCAATAAAGAAAATGAATGAGAGAAAGAGAGTCTGCCGAATGTCAACCCAACAAAGGGACCTTGGTAGATAAAGGAAGTGTATGAAGACAGGGAAAGCCCCCCAGCCCATCAGGAATTACTGCAGAGATGCTCAAAATATATATATATACATATATGTATATATATCATCATCATCATCGTTTAACGTTCGTTCTCCATGCTAGCATGGGTTGGACGATCGACCGGGGATCTGGGAAGCCAGAAGGCTGCACCAGGCTCCAGTCTTATCTGGCAATGTTTCTACAGCTGGATGCCCTTCCTAACGCCAACCACTCCGTGAGTGTAGTGGATGCTTTTTATGTGCCACCTGCACAGGTGCCAGGAGAGGCTGGCAAGGGCCACGGTCGGATTGGTGCATTTTACGTGCCACCGGCACGGAAGCCAGTCGAGGCGGCGCTGGCATCAGCCACGAGTCAGATAGTGCTTTTTACGTACCACCAGTCCAGGGGTCCTGGCTGGTTCAATTCGATTTTGATTTTGCTTGCCCCAACATGTCTTCACAAGCAAAGGGGGTTGGCATGGATGCCTGTCGTCGGATGAGGTTCTATATCGACTTCGCTTACCTCAACAGGTCTTTGTGTCCAAGGGAGGAAAGGCATGCATAAGTGGGCTGGGCTCACTTGTCCTGCCTGGTCTTCTCATGTACAGCATATTTCCAAAGGTCTCGGTTGCTGGTCATTTCCTCAGTGAGGCCTAAAGTTCGAAGGTCGTGCTTCACCACCTCATCCCAGGTTTTCCTGGGTCTACCTCTTCCACGGGTTCCCTCAACTGCTAGGGATTGGCACTTTCTCACACACCTATCTTCATCCATTCTCGCCACATGACCATACCAGCGCAATCTTTCTTGCACACCACAACTGATGCTTCTTAGGTACAACATTTCTCTCAAGGTACTAACGCTCTGTTGAGTATGTACACTGACATTACACATCCATCGGAGCATACTGGCTTCATTCCTCCAGCTTACGCATGTCCTCAGCAGTCACGGCCCATGTTTCACTGCCATGTAGCATGGCTGTTCGTACACATGCATCATACAGTCTGCCTTTTACTCTGAGCGAGAGGCCTTTAGTCACCAGCAGAGGTAAGAGCTCCCTAAACTTTGCCCAGGCTATTCTTATTCTAGCAGTTACACTTTCAGCGCACCCACCCCCACTACTGACTTGGTCACCTAGATAGCGGAAGCTATCAACTACTTCTAGTTTTTCCCCTTGGAAAGTGACGGAAGTTGTTTTCTGCAGATTTTCGGAGGTTAATGCTCCTGAGCATGTGCCACATACAAAAACTATCTTCCCAGTTACCCTACCTTTGACATTGCTGCACCTCTTATGTGTCCATAGCTTACACTGGGTACATCTTATAGAGTTTCTACCTACCCTTTTCTACAGATCAAGCAGGGCCATCTTCCTGAAGACATTTGTGGATTGTCTACCTTCCTACTTATTAGTACTTTGGTTTTTAGCTAGGTTGACTCTAAGGCCCCTCGATTCTAAACCCTCCTTCCACACCTGGAACTTCTCCTCCAGTTCTGATAGTGACTCAGCAATTAGAGCAAGGTCGTCAGCATAGAGGAGCTCCCAGGGGCAACCTGTCTTGAATTCCTCCGTAATTGCCTATATATACATATATATATATCATCATCATCATTTAACGTCCGTTTTCCATGCTAGCATGGGTTGGACGGTTCCACCTGGATCTGGGAAGCCAGGAGACTGCAACAGGCTCCAGTCTGATCTGGCAGTGTTTTTACAGCTGGATGCCCTTTCTAACACCAACTCCGGCACGGAAGTCAGTTAAAGTGGTGCTGGCATCACCTCGTTCAGATGGTGCTTTTTACGTGCCACCATCAGAAGTATCTCAACTACAATTTCCATTGGATTTTTTATTATGATGTTGATGTATTTGACTCAATAGGCCTCCTCATGCACAGCAGGTCACCCTACGATCCAAGGAAAGCACAGCAGGCCGTTCTGTGATCCAAGGTACTTTGGATAGGCTGGGGTTGCTATGTGAAACTGGTGCAGGAAACAGCCATGAACTCACGTTATTTGTCAGGTCTTTGCAGTCACAGCATATCTCCAAAGTCTCGGTCTTTCGTCATTGCCTCTGTGAGGCCCAACGTTCGAAGGTGATGCTTGACCACCTCATCACATGTCTTCCTGGGTCTACCTCTACCCCGGATTTCTTCATATATATATATATATATATTTATATATATATATATGCATATATGTATGTATATATATATGCATATATGTATGTATATATATATGCATATATGTATGTATATATATATATATATATGCATATATGTATGTATATATATATATATATCACGTGATCACGTGACTGACCAGACCATCAGATGTTGCAACACATCGCTGGTCACAATGTGTTTGCATTGTTTTAGTCTTCGAATGACGCCACC